>NC_135400.1:10118392-10378392 GCF_051989625.1 Stigmatopora argus
CCTCCTTGTTAGGTTGCACTTGGTTTTGGAAGGATGGCTTGTTTTTTTCAATTTACTCAATATGTCAGACTTATTAGACCTATAGACACCACCTTGTGTGTTGCGTCAATGACCTGGGCTTGAACCGTCATATGCAAGTTGGTTTTGTCAGACGGCTGCTGCAATTTCTCATCCTGACCCCTCACTGGTCGTAAAGCTCTAATAATGATGCTAATAATATACTTGCTGGTTAATGGTGGTCATCATAGCAGATGACAAGGACTGAGGTCCTTGGGGTCCTTCTCTGGTCCATCCATCGTCCATCCATCGTCCGGACCATTTAGTAGAGGGGAAAACAAAGGACATGCTCCAAGGATGAATCGGAATCAGGGTCAAATGGCACGCATCATTTTACAGTCATGAGGTTCTTTCAACAATTACTCATCAGCTCTGTCGCATTTTGTATTTCTTTTCATCAAAGACACAAAGGTTTACAGTTTCACAATATCTGGATTAGATTTGACTATAAAACTCTGCTCACGCATACCCTCAGCTTTCACCATTCAACATAAATATACCTACATATAATTAAGTCAAGTGTGCGCCTAATCTTATATTTTGGACCAATGTCAGTTGGCCATTTCCAGGGTGTTTTCTTTCACAGAGCTATTTGGAAAAGTCAAATACTTTCTTCATTTCATCCAGACTTGGAGGATGTTTGATTATTGCTCAAAGATACTAATTTGCATTTTTTCCTCTAATATATTTTCCAAAATTTCCATGTGGGTGTACTGTAGAAACCCAGCAATATGTTGTCAAAGTATGTATCAATTCCCATGTATTTGGAATTGACAGCTGAGGATATTTCATTCTGGATCATGAATTAATCTGAATCTTATTCATTTTTTCTCATTCCACTTATCCTCACTAGGGTGGCGGGGGTCCCAGCCCACTATGTGCAATCGGCAGGGACAAATGACCATTCATGCTAACATTCATACCGAAAGACAATTTAAGCTGTAAATGGATCCTAAATATATCCAGAGTGACCCAAAAAAGAGACATTTTTAAGATGCGCTTTGGCGGACATGAGCAAGTGACAGCAATGCAAGACAGCAATCTTGAGCGAGTAAAAACTCCATATTATTAATATCTGTATCTGAATGTTCCAAAAAGCAATTCATTTCAGCTCTCTCTTTCATCAAGCCCTTTATTTAGATAAGCCAGTCTATGTGACTTTGCTAGATGGCAATGCCGCCTGTGATGGAGCTCTCGGCAAAATCATGTTTATTTTCCATTGGCAGCTGTAAAGTAGCACCTGTCCTTGCAGCCGCGCTTCATAAAAATAAACCAAGCTCCCCCATTATCCCCACCACCTTTATTACCAACCCCGCCGAACCACGTCATGCCCCAAGCTGCACTCCTTCGGCCTCTCTTGAAAGTGGCTGATGGAGCTGAAAAACATCTTTCCCAGATTGCAATTGAGTCCCATCATGCTGAACATAAATCACACGACCGGGAATGAGAACAAAGGACAATTGTAAGAGCAGATGAACCGAACCCCACCTTGTTTTTTTTAGTCTATCACTTCCTCACTGTAAATCAAAGAGTAATCCTGGAGTTGACCTCCCCCAACCACTAAATTCATGAATGATCCCAATAATCACGGAAGTGAGGTCAAAAGTGGATTTTCCATTTGAAGAGTTAAAATGATGAATCTTGTCCAAGTTGTGGCCTTGAATAATTGAGACTTGGACGTAATCACTGTTTTGACGTTTTATGACTCAATTTGATGAAAAACTAAAATGTTTAAGACTTTACTAATCTACAAACCCGTACATGAAAGTTCAAGAAAGGCTAATCATACTACTATCTGCTCCTTTACATATTTGCTACTTTCTATTCTGTATTAATGCAGCTAATAACCTGATCAATCAGAGGACTTGACTTGAGATAACTTTACACCTGCCTTCACGCGCCTACGGGGAAATTACTTGATAATTCTCAGGATTTCAGGATGCATTGCCGGAGTGTTCCTAGGTGCTCAAGTGTCTGTTTTCCGTTGATATTCCCCTGCAGGAAGAATAAGTTTGGAAAAAAACTGCTTGTGGGACTGGTGGAGCCCGTGTGGGAGATTGATGCAGGCTGTTGCTTTCAGGATCAATGTATGTGGCGGGTAGTGTAGGCTTTTCATGGAGCACATGGAAGCGATAAAGATTTGAGTGCAAACTCTATGAAACACATGTCAAGCGGCGAATGCAAAAGGGAGATCACGGGGGAGGCATAGGCCAAAGCCAAGTCCATCATTCCAAAGCGGGAAGATCGTGTTTCACACAGAAAATAAAATCCCCGCAACAATTGTCTTTATTCTTGCAATCCTGTCTTGGGAATAACTTTCTGCGTAGGTTAGCGATAGCATGACATTAAATCACTTATTAATGTTAACCCTTACTAAGCTTGTTGACATCTATATAAGACTAAGCGCCTAAGGGGATTTTCTTCACAAAAATCGTCGGTGAATGTCTTGCAATAATAGAAATTGGAACTTTGATTAATATTTAAGAAAAGTATTGTTATTGGGCAATTTTAGTTAGTAGTATGGATATGTTTGAGTCTTTTTTTAGTAGGATTCAATGATTTAAGTTTATTCAAATCGTGATGGTGGAGCTTGAATGGAAATATCGTCTTATTTTAAAGCCATGCAACACCATAAGAAATGGCATCAGTGGTTTGAGTGACTTTTGTGAAAGGAAAGTCAGGAGGGGGATACAAAGTTTCATATCTTGGCCCTGCTTCTGCACTTATGAAACTGTCTGTCCACGGTAGATATATATTTTTATGAGGTACTTTGCTTTGTAAATGGTATTTACACAATGTGGGGATGGTTTTGTGTAGACGGCACAGACTATTTTACACATGGCTGCACATTTGGCTGCAAAAATACACCCCCGGATCGATGGCACCACCTTGGATTCAGTTCCAAATTGAATTTAGTGGTACATACACACTTACACGCTGGCTAAGTTGATATCATGGGTCTGGCTCTTCAAGCCTTGTTGGGAGCCATTCGGGAGTTGCGACCGCTCAGACACACCCCATCAATCTTGAGAAGTAAGAGGCGGGGGAAGGGACCATTCTGCCGCCAACCTATAGTACGAGACTGGTCCATGGTTCAATATTGTGATCCTAATGAGTTGTCTTTAGATCAGGCTATAAAAAAAAACTAAAATGAATTTTAACAAGGTTTAGTTAAATGGTCCGTTCTAGCTAAAATGTAGTATCGATCGTCCTCATTGGCTCTTTATTGACCTCGTCTGCTTTGGCTTTTTGTGGTTCAGTCCATCAACATCTTGAATTGGCTGGTATGGGACCTCAGAGGTTACAATTGAAAGGTAGATCCCATCCAAAGGCTGCTTTTTGTCTGTGACTGGTTCTTCAACCTGGCTTGATACAAAGCACTTTACAGAAGTTCTGTTGTTCTTCTAAAATCTTTGAGTTAGTGGTCATGAATAAGATTGTTTTCTTGATACAGTCTCAAATTGAGTTGAGTTTAATCATTTTTACTTCCGCATGATCGTTACAAAAAGGAAAAAACAATGGTTATAGATCGAATAAAATGAGTCATCTTGACTATTTCTTTGTCAGTGAGTCATCGTGAATCAGTCCATTGTTTAGACATATTTAGTTGTTAACAATAAATTGTATTGACCATTTTATTTTTACACACAAAAAAATTGTTTACCAAAAGCTGTGAACAAGCACTAGTCATTATAAATTATATTGATGTCTAGTAGTTGTGAAAGAATACAAACTTTACCTGAAAAAAGTAGATGAAGGTACACTTGTATACTGGTACATTCGACTCAAAGGAATACACAATGGCTTTAAATGGGACAACAGGTTTTCTCCAGGTAGTACTCCGGTTTCCTCCCACTTCCCAAAAATATGCATGATAAACTGATTGAACACTCCAAATTGCTCTGCGATTGGCTGTCAATCTTTTTTGAGCTGCAGTACACTTTTTGCATTGAAAAAATCTCAAGCATCAAACTTTTATCAATGGGAATTAAATAAACCCTCCAAAAACTATTTCAAATTCAAATTTTCACACTGACCATTGTCGCCATAATAAACAATAAGCAATGCAAGGATTTTAATCCAAAAATTTTATGACACTCATTTCAATATTTAAATCTACTAATATTACACAGACTTCATGTCACCAAAAGTCGATGCCATTTGAAACCAAACAACTTCTGGTTCACGAAACATAAAAAACCACAATGACTTACTAAATCTCGTAATATTACATATTTTTTCTCTCTTAATATTTCTTCAATCTTGTAATATTACTTGAAAATCAGTTTTGTGCTCACACAGATTTAATGTCAGCAAAAGTTGAAGTCTGAATTCAAACAATTTCCAGTTCACGTTACATAAAAATAAGCTACAAAATGACTTTAACCTCATAGTATTAATTCGAATATTGTAATAATACAATGTTCATCATATTTCAATTTTAATCTCTTATTAAGATTTTTCTCTCAGAATATTATCATACATTGGTATGTGTTCTTGGCAAATCATTTCCCGTGGGAAACCGCACCATCGCCATAGTTGACTGGGATAGGCTCCAGCACCCCAAGGACCCTCATGAGGATAAGCGCATTAGAAGATGAATGGATGAAATCAATATTCCTTGAATTCTATAAGCTTTAATGAATACAGTATCATATTCAGTTGAGTTAGTCGTGAAAAATAACGAGTCACGTTGACTTCTTCATATGGTTTATGTTGAGGCATGGGCGCAAACTGTCGGCCTCGCCCCGAATGTTGCCAACCCACACTCCAGAACTGCATCCATCATCTTCAGTTTTACTGATTGCAAGGCTCTGAATGTATAGGACTAAATTAGATGCCGTAACGCCGCCGTCAGCGGACGGCGGCTATGTAAGTGACGTGTTAAGTGCGAGCTGCAGCTGTTTACGGGCTCCACCGCAGGAGTCTTAACGAGGGAGACACAGTCCGGGTAATTGAGGCGCGTAGGGCAGGTCAGTCACCAACTTCCAAAATAGAATTATTTAACAAGCTCACACCACAAAGAAGAAACCACAGTTGAGCCAAAGGTTGCTGCACAAGTTGCACTCTTTATTCTTTTTTTTTAACCAAAAGTGCCCACGCTAGCACGAGTTAAAAAAGTTTATTACCTTTGTCTAACTTTCTGCATTTCTGTGGTCATTTTCCAGGCACGAATCTTATTTATTTTTCCATAATTGCGTCACACAAAAGAATCCAATTATGTACACTCTTTCTTGCTCATTATTGGTGAATTTTTGTCATCAATCAACTGGATGGCAAATATTGTATTCTGTGTCAGAACAAGAATCCAACTCATTTGGATGGATAAGATGGATGAGATATTTGATGCCAAATATGAAATCAGTACATGCTTCTTGTCAGCATTTTCCAAGCTTTTGGTGGACTATTTTTTCCGACAGCTTATCAAAGCAAAATGTCTCTTGACTTTGAATGATATACTGTACCAGTTCATGTATTGATGTGTTTTATGTATTTCTCTGGTTTGTTCAACAGATGATGGCCATAAAACTTCTTTTTGGTCTGAAAAGAGATTTATATATTGCTTTAACTTTGATCTACTCACATGCGTCTTTGGTTTCAAGTGAGCTTCTCATTGTATTTTTATAGAAATACATTGTTACTGATGTAGAGGCCTTTTTTTGAATGAACACTGGCTCAGTGTTGTTTTTTGTAATGATGAATAACAGAAGAATTTTGTTGAAAAAAAATTCTTGACAATGACTCAATGACGAGCTAAAAACATGTCTTGGATGACTTTAGTAACAAGATAATAGCCTGTGTTTACTTGACGAGATGAAAATGCTTCATCGTTTGTGTCATATGTTCACAATGTATGACCTTTTTTTATTATACCTGTAGTTAGTCAGCCTGCCTCCTCGCTGTGTTTAGTGTTAGAAGAAGAAATCTTTTTTAGTATTCATTGAAATGACTAAAATATGACTTTAATAAGTATTTCTTATAATACACAAAAATGGTAGCAAGGGTTTAGCATGACTATTATTGTGCTGGTTGAAATAGCTGTCTAAAAAGTACCCCAAACCGGCACTTATAGACAGGACAGTAGCCAGATGCAACACTATAAATGACAGATAAAAAGGAGATCTTGAACAGGGACCGGCTCAGCCACCTAAGGCGAGTCTTGAATGTTTATGAGTTGCACATGATTAGGTTTACAGCCTGATTAACTGTATACTGATTCACTTGATATGGCGCTCTTAATGAGGCACACGTGTGCTTATCACGCTACGACATCAATTTTCACACAGTGCGCTGAGCGCCACAACAACCTGTGAGTGACAGTTGGGTGGGTTAAGTCAGGGGTCACGAGACCATTTTGTTGTGAGAGAAGGCGATGGGGTGAGAGTTCAAACACTGGCGAATTGCAAGTCCCAACTACGTGATTGCTAAAGCCAATAAGGAGAGGCTCCTCGTCACATTCTTAGTTGTTTGCCTAAGGAAATTACCATAGCAACCAACAATATTGCACTGCGGGTGTTTTCATGGGGGGACAAATGGAGGAAGCCAAAGGTGGGTGGGCTTGTACGCGCCAGACAAATTACGGTAATCATAGAATGTGATTTTTTTTTTTTTGCCTTTTGCGCTTTGACCAAGAATCACAAAAATTGTCCGGTATAGACTGGAAGGTGATTTCATCATGGTCCCAATAGAATTGCTACCCTGCAATCTGTGCAAAACAAAGGGATGAATCATCATGTGGAAAAATTAAAGAATAAAAACTCTCTTGTTAAGCTTTGGAATTGAGAAAGCAGTGGTAGTAACAGGACCAAACCATTAGTTATTAAGTCTGTCTTTCTTGGTGCCTCTGGATTGGCAGACCAGGCTGATGATCCCCTTTGTTTGTGCTCTAATTTTAAGCAAATCACACTACTCGGGCAAGGTCTATTCGGGGGTACTGGGAAGGCGGGTTCGTCAGAAAGTCGAATCTCGGATTCAGGGGGAGAAGCAAACACATTCATGTCTGTGACTGTTTGACGCGGACCGTGTGATGGGCATAAAATCTTTCAAGCGGATCCACCACTAAATGCAAACAAATGAAAAGAGGCCACATGAGGTTACGTCTATGATAGAACATACCAGCTTGACACCACTTGTCAACGCACGTAGGGGGTACAATTGAAATCAGTTGGTCTCTTGAATAGCAAGAAAAAAATATATTTCTGAAATGTTCACTGAGTCACACACAATGTGAGTTTGAGATGAAAGTTGAACGTGCTGAGCGTCTGTTTGGAAGCCCTATTTTAAATAGAAAAAAATCAAATTATTTGATGCGTCGCACAGCAGACCACTCGCTTCATTAGAATTCCATTTAGAGGCTCTCCGGTAAGCAATGAGAACATCTGCTTCCTGAGGCCAACTGTGTCTTGGCTACAGGAAGATGCTGAAGCGAATCTCATCTTAATTTGGTTGTATTGGATTTTTACTCATGCAGAGTCGTAATGATACAATAAAGACTTTATGTATTATTATTATTATTATTGTTCATGGAAATCAGATGCTATTTTCAGAGTTTGTTGTTTAAGGTCTATCTATCATGACATTTCTATTGGTAAACATTTCAGTACCTGGTCATTTGTACCAATTGCTGTGGTTTGTTATCTAAAGTAACCGAGCTGGATGTAGTGTGGCTTTTTTGGTTTGTGGCTTTAGATTTGTATTTTATTTGTATTTTACGATTGAGGCCTATTTTTCTTTCAGTTTATCCTGGCCTTCAACGACTTTTCAGGTACTAGTGTGCCATACTATTGCAAAAAAACACAACAAATTTAATCACCCACATCTTGACGTACCGCTGTATCTTTAGAAGGTATCCAAATTCTGTCATTTCCATAGTCAAAAAAAGTAAAAGCATTCAAATGTGTTTTTGAGATTACCACGTTTGACTAATAGAAAATGGTTGGTGATTTACCATACTTTGATAATTGCACACTACCTATTCTAAGGACTCCACGTACTGTGCCTGTATGCTTGAGCACTCTGGTTGTTTTAATTGTGAGAGCTCTTCGCATAATCCGAGCCAACTCGACGAATTATCCGAGCGTAAACAAAGCACAGGCGCAGGAAAAAAGTCTGAATGTTTGTGAATGGAATGAGTGAAGTGAGGAGTGTGGAGTGGATACAACAGCTGGGTAAAGGGAAAATATCTTTGGGGGTCCTTCTCATGTGGACTTTTGTTCCACTGAGTGAGATCATCTAGCGGGGTCTTTGATGTCAAGTGCTTCTTACAATGGAGCGAATTTGCATTTTTAAATGTGTTTTATTTTGCACATGCGAACATTGTATACATTGCGTACATTGTAACTTTTTAACAAACATTTTTGGGGGAAATTGTACAGCTGGTGTGGTCTTTGATGTGTGCACCAATGAGGTGGTTTGTGACACTAGGTGTGTAGGGGGCTTTTCTCTGGGTTTGTTTCTAGATTTGTCAAGAGTTTTTTTTTTATACATAGTGGAGTTGAATCTCAATGAGTTGCTATGCCTCACTCTTGAGCTTTTGTAGTACTTTACTCTTTCAGTGCCATTGAGGAAAATTGATTACCAATCATGTGTCTCTCTATTTTCATCCTACATTGACTTTAAATCAGTTTGTCACTCATAGACACCCAATTAAGAGGGTGTTCATTTGCTTCCACATTCCCAGTTGAAATCTATTGGATGTCCATCGCCGTCAATGGTAGCCAACAAGTTATTAATTAACTGAAATGGTTTGTTGGACGTTTTTGGACATGGAGTTGAGCCATTAATGAACTAATAAGTTTGTGTGAGGGAGCTAGAACACTGGCCTCCATTACACTAACACAAGCAATCTATTTACCACCTAAACAGCAGCAGATGTTATCAAAGAAAAAGCCCTTCAAATCACGATCATGATTAGTAAAAATAAGCAGTAACTCCGAGATTTTGCGCTGCATTCAAATCTTATTACTTTAGTTGTTGTTTTTTCCATTTCTGCTTATTTCTTTTCTTCTGTGTGAAAACACCACAATCAAGTCATTGGCCGGCACATTAGATCAAACGTAAAGATGGCAGCCTGGGAGGCGTCACAGCGACAACAATCTCCAGGAGCTGAATTAGAGGCATTAGTAGGACAAATTGCCGCTCCCGCAGGCCGTTGCCGGTTCAGTCGCCTTCATAAACAAACCTCTCGACTTCAACCTCGTCTGGAGGCCACCCGGGCTCGCTCATGCCGCCCCCTTCTCCGAAAAAGAAGCCCCTCGTGATGGAGTCAAGGCCACTTAGATCGAGTGATGGGAAAGCAAACAGCAAGTGAAAGTGCAGCTAGTGTAAATGGGTGTGAAAATAAACCACAACAAGAGACCTGCCCACCTCCCAACTTCCCACTTCATTTTCACCATTACATCTAATTAGAATGGTCAATCTCAGCTTCCATTTTTAAATCAAGATGGTGTGTTGGGATCACGACATGTAAACATCTTTAATTGCCATCCAAGTGATGGACAAGGGAAACCTTTGCTTGGAACTCCTGCTGAAAATCCCAACTGGTTTACCATTTTTCTTTGACGCAGGAATTTTTCAGGTCATTTTGACCTTTTGTAATGTGATTCACGTCACACTTTATACTAAAGAGTTTATTGATTGCAATCAAATTTGAAATCTGTACAGTACATGACACAGATTTCTGACATTGCATGTAAACCAGGGGTGTCAGACTCGGGTTGGTTCGCGGGCCGCTTTAACGTCAACTTGATTTCACGTGGGCCGGACCATTTTAGATATAATTAGATTTTTTTTATATAAATGGATTAAAAGAACTGAATTAAAGGCCCTGAATATTCAGGTTTTTTATAGATCTAAAACAATGTTTATTTTAGCTTTTTTTTTATATTTTTAGATTTTACAAAATGATTTTTGAACTAAAAACACCGAAAAAAATTGATTTAAAAAATTACAATTATTGATTTAAAAGGGGGGAAATCAGGAAATTCAATATACAGCTATACTCCATTTTAATTTGATCCTAAAACAGAAAGTCGGCACTCATGATTTACTTTCCCTGGCCACACAAAATGATGCGGTGGGCCAGATTTGGCCCCCGGGCCGCCACTTTGACACATGTGATGTAAACTAAGCTAGTTTCTTAATACCTTGGGACATTTTCTGGGAACATATTCCCCAAGCTAAACAAACTTGGAGTATCTATACTGGTTAATTACACAATAAGATGATTTTGCGTATACAATAGAACGCAGCGATTACTATTGTGCCGTACCTGTTTTTTATCAGTGACACACCAGCATAAACTCCATAGGAAAGAATTCTAAGTCATCACCCTGAAAATGTCATTTGTATCATGTTCGCGCTGCTTTTGTGCTATTATTGACGTCCGCATTAGCGCCCCGTGCACGGTAAATAAACACACCAGAGTGCTATTTAGTTCACCCGGATGCACACATCAAATGAATAGCTCCCCTGTAACCCAAATGGAGCCATTGCTCAAATGCTGACTGGTTGCTTCCTGAACACCAGTACATAATTTTCAAACTTCCAAAGCTGTTCCACACTTTCCGGTGTTCCGCCATTCCTCCGATATACAAACTGAACATACGCAACTTTAATTAAAATGTTAGCAGCATACAGAATTTTTTTTTAAAAGTCACTCAAATATTGGAAGTCGTTAATGTGGTATTAAGAGCTCAAGTTAATTGAATTCAAACCAATTATTGTGTGGAATCATTTAAGGCTACAGAAGAGGAAATTGTATTTTGTTAGTAATCGAAGCAGTAGCAACTAGCGTAATCTGTTTTCGAAGTGAAACAAACCCCTTTTAGACGTGTTTTAATTGGCTTTCTAAAGGCCTCAATTTCCTAAAAAGTCACAGCACTTTAAATAAGTTTGAAATCTGCTCTAAATGTGTGTTGTCTACCTTAAAGCGGGTTATAGTTAGTTAGATGGTGTGAGTGATGGTCAGGTGTGCCGTAAGAATTTACAAGGATTCATAAATTGTATTATTCCGAGAGAAAATTTTTAATATTACCTGATTAAAATGTAACGACTATGAGATTAAAATTGAAATAGGATGAACCTTACATCATAGATTGTACTATTACAAGAATTAAATTGTAAAATGTTGAAATTTAAGTGTATTTTGTTGCTTATTTTTATGTAACGTGAAACGGAAGTTGTTTCACGGGCTTCAACTTTGGTTGACATTAAGTCTGTGTGACCACAAAACTTCTCTTTGTGTAATGTTGGGAGATTGAAGTAATATTGGGAGTAAAAAAAAGTTGTAATCTTGTGAGATTTTAATTGCTCTTTTGTTTTTATGCTACGTTAGTTTGATTTTAAGGGCATCAACTTTTGGTGAAGTAAAGTCTATGTGAGCACAACATTTATTTTCATGCCATATTAGAAGATTTAAGAAATATTGGGAGTAAAAGTCATTGAATTATGAGATTAAAAACATTAGATTACTTATTTTTACATCAGGTGAACCGGAGTTTGTTCGGGGTCCGTAGACATCAACCTTTGATGACATTAGGTCGGTGTAAAAATTTTGGAAGATTTTGAAATAGTTTTTGGGGTTTATATGATTCCTGTTGATAAAACTTTGATGAGAACGACTTTATATTGTTAATATAGGTGATATAGTTTTAATTAGAACATTTTCAGCCGATGGTGTGCCTTGAGATTTATTTCAAAGCAAAAAGTGTACCGCAGCTTAAAAAAGGTTGGGAAACGCTGCCTTAAAGGTCCACGTAGGGGACCTCAACATTCTGCTTCCTCATAAGATGGAGCTTTGACAGGAAATCAACCATTTAGTTTTGTAGTACACACTTCTTAGTCGAATTACAGTTACTGGATTGGTTCTATAGCAAACCTAGACTTGAAAGACTCTAAATTGGAACCAGTTTGCTGTGTTAGTGAATTCAACCGTATATGAGAGCTATTTCTAATTATTAACGTCCAATGACGTTAATACCATTTGGTAGTTTGTTATTGTCGCTCTTGCACGATTTTTGTTACAATTATTGTTTTGAGTATCGTTTGCATGTGTGCGCGTGCACACGTAAGCATACATTGGTGTGTGTGTGTGTGTGTGTGTGTATGTTGGGATGGTGCTGAAATTGAAAGTAGAGGAAATGAAAAGTGTTTTGTAAATATTTTTACAGCCTGCCGCCAGTGTTGTAGCGTCCTGCTAATCATTAGCACATCTCTCGAGGCTTACTGTGACATGATCCCACACGCCTACATGTTGAGATACGCTTACACTACATACACACACACCTGGTTTGTATGAAACACAGCATGCGCACGCACACACACTAAGAAGCACATTACTTATATTTGACCTTGCGTGTAACACAGGTTGACCATGTTTTGGTTGTACAAACAAAAGCAATGATAGGTAGAGTATGACTTCAACCATAGGAAAAAGTGCAAATTCCACCCGGCAAGGCTGAACTGAGGTTTCCGACCCAAAATCTCAGTAGTGCTATTAGTAATCAGTGCTCCAACTAAGGTAATGAATGACAAGATATCAAAATAACAGCCAATTTGATTCTTGTGGACAAAACCGATGTGTTCTTGGGAAAAGAAGAAAGTGGGCACTTTTACGGAACAATTCCCGCATCCGCCGAGTAAAGACAGAACTGATTTAATAGCATCTCCATCCCTTCATGTGGCTCTTTGCAATATTTATGCAGCCATCCCGTTCGGATTACAGCGCTTTGACTGGGGGCGCCGTTACACATGCGTAATTGTTTCCATTCTCTCTATTTTTACTCAATGAGTAAGGCTGCCATTGTATTAAAATGACATGAATATGTTACATCATGCAAATGAGGACCTCCAGGTGACATTTCTTATAGGATTACCGCACAGCTTGAAACACTTGCGCCACATCAATTTCCTGACAACCTAGACGCACCCCCCTAGCTCCACTGATGCACCCCCTCTACCCTTTGGCTGTTTGTTATGGGAACTGACGATGGAGCACAACACCGAGACACCTGATATCTTATGTTTGCATTGTGGACGATGGAAAAAGTCAAAGAAATATTTCCAAACTACCAGAGATTTGTGAATGCCTGCTTCTCATTTAAAAGGGCCAATGTAAACGTCACTAGGTCGCACGTCAGAAATATAAGCCCTGTGTTGCTTATACAACAACAAATGGCTAAGCATTGCCATTTAGCTGATAAAACACCCAATTACTGACACCTCGCAACTTGGAAACTTTAAACTGACCTTGAAAGTTGAAAAGTATAATATATATAATATAATACCAGTACCTGTCAACAGTACTTAAGAAAGAAAGAAAAAACTAAGCTGAATTTGTCGAGTACTCACCCGAAATGAAAAGTGGGCCTGTGGTTTAGCTTTTCAAATTTCTATCCTTTTAATATGAGCATATGTATCCTCTTGTCTTCTCTAAATAAGATTACCTAGAAAGATTATGAAAAACATATTTTAGGTTGCAATTTGACTCCCATTTGTCAAGTTCTAATAGCAGAAGCATTAAAACAGAAAATAGGATGACATGTTTTGTAGTAGAAAAGCCGGTATTCCAAAAATTTTGACAAAGACCGATGTAATTTTGATTATGTTGGTAAATTATTTTTTTTAACAAAAGGAAAAAATTACAAGACTTTTTTTTTTCCAATGAGTGGACATGTAGAAAAAGAGGACTTCTCAGAAATGTGCATTTAGTGTTTACTCCTGAGGGACTTTTAATGAAGTTTCTTTGAGGTTAATTGTTCATCAAGTTCCTATGTAACAATCCAAATGTGTGGGAGTATAAAACTAATATGCAGGGAGGACAAGGTGGAATGCATTACATTTATTGAAGGTTTTTTTTTGGCAGGCTGTCTTGCCATCAAACCTCACTCGCCTCACCTCCCCCTCTACTTCGCCTTTTTGGTGGTCAACCCCTTCTTGGTCTGAAAGCTTTTTTAATTATAGAAGCCATTAAAGTCAGGGAGGAAGGGCTGGCTCGTGGTTCGATCTGATGGTATTGTTTGGAGTCCATGCGCATACACAAATACCCCCACACACGTTTAAAAATGTATGCAGATACACTCTAAACAAGCAAAATGGCTCTAGGAAGCATTGCATTATTTCAACTATTCAACTATACTAGGCAGGCTTTCCCAAAAATAGATAAAGCTGTAAGACAACCTTACTGTGTACGTGTGTGTTTGGTGCTTAAAGCTACTAAAAATAATAAATTGCGGCTAAAGATAGCACACAATGAGTCACCCTCTTAAAAGTATCGATCGGTCGCCATCAAGTAGCGAAATAAATGCATCACAGGATATCCATTTTTAAGAAGACAAATGAGGTCTCTGTTCTGCAAATGTCTTTTGTTTTCCAAGACACTCATCCCATTGTCAGCCCACTATCAGTTGATCCCACCCTCCTGAGCCTCCCCGTCTCGGCAGGTTCATGGTGGCTTCCAATGGGAATCCTCCATCGACAGGGGCAGCAGGCTGCTATATGTTATCGGGTTACCAGCACTTCCCATGGGTGCTTTTTTCCCCCTCAAGTGTCCATATGTGAAGTACGGGGGATGTAGAGGGTGAGGTTCAGGCGTAGGTCCAATTCAAGAATTGGCCCGCTTCAAAGACGGTGTTGGTCTTTGAGTCACAACAATAGCCCCCAAAACCTGCCCTGTGCAAGGCCTTGAAGTTGGACACCCTCCTGGCCGTTGACCCTACAAGGCGATTCTGACGCCTCCCAGCTGATGATGCTTCTACTTTGATGGTGTAACAAAACCACTCGAGCCATATGGTGTGACCCATTGGGACGACATTACCTTTAACTATAGCTGCTCTTGGTTGATGTATAGGTGGGAAAATACCTGGACAGACCCACCAAGGGTCGACCTTTTTTGGTCTGACTTGTAATTGTGCTTGTAAGAGGTTACGGTTCTTACAAATACACTGTCAATGATGTAAAAGCATTGTGTCAGCTAAAATGATATCCAGATTGGGCAAGCAGATTTGTAAAGCAAACTTTTGACATTATGTTGGTGTGGGGCATTAACTTAGACAATGTCTAATTCCAAAGTTACTAATGATCGTCAGTTTAAACAATCTATCACTGCATTTTTTGTGTCAATGGAATTTAATTATTGAAGAAATATAATATGCCTTGATAATAATATGACTACAATGACTACACCAATAGTTGCCTTTGGATGTATGCTTTCTTATGCTATTAATTTTGAGCTGTAATCCAAAATATCTTCTGAAAATAATATGAATCACTTTAAATTTATAAATGACTACTATGCTGATAGTGGCAACATACTGACTACACCAACCAACCTGTCTTTTTAGCCCAGCCTCAACTAAAGAGGGACAAAACTTTTCTAAATAAAAAAAAATAGACAATAAGTGGTCAGTGAAGATACGTTTTTTGACAGGGGCCCATTTTATAACAATGAATTGTTGAGAGCTGTCATTTTACGTCATTTTCACCTCCGCTTCAAGCACCCTGCCATTTTCTGCTAGCATCATATAATGCAGAACTGGATGCTACCTTGATTTGTAGTACGTAATGCGGCTTTGAGGCAGGTGTCTCCTCTAATCAACCTCCCACTATTCACACATTAACACACAGTCGCATGATGATGAAAAAATAAGAATGAAGAAGAAGCCCTCGCCACAGGCGGGCAATATCGATCCAGCTCGCATCACCACGACTCCATTTCCCTTCCTATGCATCCAATTATGTCGGACCGCAATGGGTAAGCAGCAGGACAGATGAGATGACACATGCGCCCTTACACACATGCACAGACAGTGTCATAAAAGTGCTCCCCTATTAGGTAGAAAAAAAATCTGATGCTGTCTTCAGTGACACTCTTTTTCACACTTCAGTGACAAATCCTAATTTCTTTGTCCGTCTTTCTCTGTCAATCTGCCTATCCATCCATAGTCTGATGGTGTCTCCGGGCACATTGACATCATAACTCATTTTACATTGGCTCTTTTTACATAGCTCTGCAAATGGTTCATATGATTGTACATTTTTCATCCATCCTTCAATTCATCTATTCATTCATGTGCCTTCCTTCAGACATTGCCTTCAGGGAGTGACAGTAATTGTAGCTTTCAGTAGAATAATGAAGATGTGCATGATGATGATGGAAAGCATCAGCCGACACTGACGATTCTTGCTTGCTTCTTGGTTTTACTGCCATCAAAAGTCATTGGAATCAAAGGGAACAAAGGGAAACCTGAGAATGTGCTCTTCGTGTTGGAAAGATGTCCATCTGGGAATGATGTACAAAATTGATTTTGAGTTCCTCTCATTCCCATTTGACTTGAACCCCCAGTCCCACCCATGAATGAAAGAAACTGGTCTGGAGTGTGTGACATGTTGAGATGGCTTCCTGGGAAACACAGGTGTTTGTGTGTGCAGTGTGCAGAATGGGGGGTATCCAGTGAAGAAGTTCTTCAGAGATGATCCATACAAAGACTTCCCAGGCATTGACTTTAAAAGCAGATGTGCAGAACACCTGCTCACCTCCATTTCACACCTTAGTCTTTTGACTGCAAGAATGACAAAAAGAACAAGGTTTTCTATATGGAGTGAGAATATGTAGCCTCCCCTTGGTCTTGAAATCCTAAAATTTCTTAAGATTTTCCCTTCAAAGTAGCACAGTTGTACTCACTTTAAAATGATATATGGAGGTGAAAATTGTGAATCAGGGGTCATCTTATACGAGAGAAATCGTAAAATTCAACGATTTTAAGGCAACTGTAGTGCCGTTAAAAACACCGAACGCATTTTCGATAATTTGCCGCCTCTCTCTCATTTCTTTTAGTTTTGAAACCACAATCCTTTGAGTGGTCTTTACTGTTGTTGCCGGCTCACAGGGTTTGATACTTTCCAGGCCGTTAGCAGCTGTAGGTCATATTTGGATCTTATCATAAACACTTAACTGTCATTCAGCATTATGAGTACTAAAAAGCACACCCACACAATGACACAAGTGTCATCTGATGATAGCGGTTTTGCTTGTTTGGCTACCTAAAGATGTGTTCTATGTTTTAGAAAAAATGTTGTTGTGTGACATCTGACTTCTATACGCCAGAGCAGGTGCTCGTGATAAAACTGCAACGATACTGATGATGGGGCATCAAGATACTAAAGATGTCGGTACTGGAATTAGAGTAACCGCAAAATGACACGTTTAGTCTTTTTTGGTTAAGATCGTTGTTGTGTGAACATGGCTTAATGCATATTGCTATCATGGAAAATACAGTTCTATTGTACTGACTAACAGCAAGGCCACTTTCTTCTGGCTTAGAATCAAGAATTATGGTTGGAAATGTAAAGGGCATGGTTGTACTTAAGGAAGCTACTATTTCAAGTTGAATTCTCAAAGTATTAGTGTATGATAAACAGTTGAGTAAACTTTGGTTTCATTGCATTCTGAATGTAGTTAAGGACCAGGCTTATCAAAGATTAGTTTTTTACTTTTTTGAAGTCTCATTTGAGGATATACCTGGTGATTGGTCTTAATTATTCACATTTTGCAGATTTTTCAATGATACTCTTGTTGCGTCAAATTTTAAAGTCATTAATTTTGCTTGCCAGTGGCTGTACATAGTTTTTTTTCCAAATGATTCTGTGTCGTTATCAGTGCCAGGTCCGTTTATGTGTTTCTATTTGTCTTGAAGATATATTATCATCTCTTCGTTTTTTTAGTGTTTTTGTGGTTTCTGATGCCATTAACCAGCATCGGTCAAGAGTTTGGTACACGTGGAAGCAATCAGATCTCTCCCACTTGTCGCTTCCTTCCTTGTCATTTTTCCTGCTGTGATAAAGAACCGACGGTCGAGTCTGTCAAGCCTGCCCTCGGCCCATTACAGAGGTCACCTGGAGGCGACTCGTGGACCAACGGGACGGCAAGAAAGTTAGGCATACAAAGCCAGCGAGTCATGCTGAGCTTTTCACTGGAGCTTTGCAAGGAAGGAAAGGCTCATGACTAATGGCTTGTTTACACTCTTTGGATCTTTAGACTAGCGTAATTACCATCCGACTCAATCAATCAGCTTAGGTAAACATATTAATCATTTTGGGATTCCCACTTTCAGAAAGCCGTATCAGGTTGAGTCTGGATGCGGCATGTGAGCAGGATGTGACGGGTTATGATGGCAGGCGACTTTGCGCCCCTTTCAATCAGCTACCAAGTGGCTAAACCCAGATTTCCTTAGTTTTCTTGGTTTAAAGACATGACAACTATTCTCAAGGTAGTAGAAGAGTCCAAACCTGGTTCTGGGATTGTGGAATATAACACCTAAAATGCACTTTTCCCACCATGTTGTATTAAGAACAATCTATCGTCTGTGGGTTGCCAAACCGGTCTTCAATGGATACAGCACATGGCGGTTTCCAGTCCAACCGATAAAGAGGATAGATTTGCACCTATCTGGTTTCTTAAAACTATAATCAGTTGATTGCAGTCGGGTGCTGCTTGTTTACAAAGAAATCGAATTGGTTAAAATTCCCATGGATCAGTTGGAACAAAAATCTGCCCTTTGTAGAAAAGTTTGGAGACCCCTGCTATAGCCATTTTAGCATGACTTTTAATAACAGCGTATACTTTACGTTTTTATAAAACTATTTTAAAAACAGTCCAAGATTCAGTGATTTAATTTCATTTGTAAAATGCAACATTATTTATGTTGGAAACATACCAGACACAAATACAGCAGCAATATTCTGGTTTTTATGTTTATGTTGGAAAGTCACAGGCAGGGAAATGCCTGTGCATCTGTTATAGCTCAGCAATTTTGTAAAATTTAATTTTACCTGGCTTTTTTTTACCAGCCTTGGCGGTGGTCTCCGCTCTACTCTGTCTTCCTGAAATTAGTTTGGGTCCTTCCTAAGTGACAGTGTGCTGATTTTAATCTTCAGGGACGAATTTCCAGTCCAAAAACAGCCACTGAAATTGCAAATTCACACCTCACTTGCAAGAGGCTGCAAACCCGCCAGCTGCCCCTCGGGCGTCCACCTGGGACGAGAGGCGTGAATGACAGTGGCTCAAAAATTGCCATCTACCCATCAGCGACACAAAAGTCTAACCGGCAGCTGACGTTCGCCGGTGGTCTTCGGCTGTCGAGCCTCTCGGGGGGGCCGGCCGTGCTGCCATACATCATTAGTGGATTTACAGGCTAGAAATATGGCGACTCGCTGATCAAGAAAAAAATGAACTGCAAGCTTATACAGTAGCGCTATTTGAAAGTGGGGGGTTGAATGACAATTTTTAATATATCTGTCGATATTGCAGCACAGCCTAATTTGATCCAGAAATGGTTCCATTAAAAAAATAGTCAGAATATCCCTATATTGAAAACGGAATAGAGAAAGAATACCATATTTTTGAACGTCACCTTGTAAAATTGCAAACTGAAATTTTAATTGCTAATGATTTTCTTAAAGTACATCAGGACTTGATACACTAACCTCAAACGTAAACATAAGCTCGAGACCCTTCTTTGAAAAGATTTCAGTTTAAAATGCTACCATATAACTCAAATTGCGACTTGAGAAATTAACTTGAAACCCTTACCTGGGCCTGAAATCCTTTTCAAAACACTAAATGTATTTGATTTTAAACCTTAACTTAAACCCTTAATTTTAGTTTGAAGTCTTAAGCCACGCTTGGCATCCGAATGTTGGCTTGAAACACCCATTTAAAACGATAAGTACGTTATGGCTTGAATCCAGACTTTCAAATTAAAGTGCTGGCTTGAAACCCTAACTTTAGTTTGAAATGCCTAATTTCTAATATCTTTCCACGCCTCAAGTATCAAAGAGCAGTGAAACCCAGATATTAGCCAAAGCCCATGTTGCGCCAGGCAGTGGCTGGCATTTTTCAAGCACACCTCCTAATGGCATTCGCCGAGCCAACTTTAAAAGTTAGCGCTCCTGCCGCATTTTCCCATGCACAACACGGCGAGGGTACGTGTTAAAAGTTACGAGGATTCTAATAAAATCGGTCTAACGGGAATGGAGAGCCTCCCAGCACTCTACTCCCTTCTCCTCTGGTTTCTTCGACCCAGAATTGTCCTTGTGAAGCAGGAAAATGACAAATGAATCCCCACTGTCAGCACTCTCCCCTTTCGGTGAACCCCCGCCCCTCTAAACGTGCGGTGACAGCTGCTCCCCGTCTTGCAACGGGTGCCGCCAAACACACGGCCGAATGCGATGACACATTCCCGACAGGTAGCTCCTGGCTGACGAACACCGTATGTTAGTGACACCGACCTCTCGCACAGGAAATGGTACACTCTACACTTTATTGAGCCCTTTTCGTGTCTGTTCCGCTGTCTAAATAAGCTATAAATCCCCTGAAAGACTGCTTGCAAGAAGCTGAAGCTACACATGGTCTTCTAAACCGGATTTTCTGTAAAGGTGAACTCAGGGGGTCGATGATATACTTTAGGATTCCCTTCCCATGGTGACAACATGACCGGAATTTGTACATGCATTGCCCAACATAGTACTAGCGTCCTAATTAGATTAAATAGTTGCATGAGAAGCGATTCTAGGCAATGAACGTAAAACAGTCAAATGCAGAACAGGCCTATTGTAAACTGAGGACCTCCTGTACACAAAGATTGAAGTGGTTTACATATTGTACAACATTTCAGTTGTGGGATATTTAACTCCAAATAAAGTGAGCAAAAATATATCCGCCTCACAGTTAGGGGTTCAAATCCAGACTGTGTCCAGCACTGCAAAATCCTCAGTGTTCGATTCGATTCATTTCAGACTCTAAATTAATTATTCTACCAATAGTTCCTTGGCGATCTACCAATAGTTCCTTGGCGATCTACCAATAGTTCCTTGGCGATCTACCAATAGTTCCTTGGCGAGCTACCGGTAGACCACGATCTACATAATGGGCACCCCTGGTGTAGTGTATCCTACTTTTCCGTCCAGAGTGTACGCCACTTTTCCTCAATATTAGCTGGGGTAAGCTTCATCTACTCTGCAAAATCCAAGTGGATAAGCTGTGTAGAAAATGTATGGCTGGAAATGTTGTCTATTTATAAGCTCGCAAGGCTTGGATAGACTCCTGCTAGCACTAATGTTATTTCTCACAGGAGGTTGAGTAATGAAAATGTTGCCATCTCACATCGAGGCATGGTCGGTGGTCAGTTTTAACGGCAGGAAGTGTCACACTTGATAAAACTCTCGCTGGTGAATGTGGAGAATATTCCCAATGATTCTTTTAACAGTTTAAGTCCTCTCAGACAAAATGAATGAAAGGCGACTTGTCCGCAGTGTTGATGGTGAGAAAGAAAACATTGCGTGTAAATTGAGAAGCCAGGCTGCCGATCAAGTCAAGTCAAAAGTAGAACACTATATTGAGCAAATATTGTGGCAGTATTTCCCATATCGCTATAATGCACACGAAGCATTGCCTTTGTAATTCCTTGTGAAAAAGCATTCAATATCTTTGAACTCGATGTAGTAATCACTATGACTATACCTTCTGTGAATAATACAAATATGGGTTCTTAGGATATATGAATATGAAATAAATTCAGCTATTTAAAGGCGGCTACACAACAGATTGCGCGTAATTTTTAGACTACTAGGAACACCTGATGAAAAGCCACACCTCAAATTTTACCCCAAAAATATTTGATGATCGTTTTGTTGCGAAAATCTATACTAAAATGACAATTGTCCTGATTTTGAATGGCAGATATTTTTTAATAATTTACCAACTAATAACAGTTATCTATTCCTTGATTTATTTGATGTGTATGTAATATTGTAATGAGGTGATTATGTTTATATGCTTTCCCAAATTGAGTTCATTACTCTAATACTTTTGATTTGATTATCATCCCTTTTTGATTAAAGAAAAAAAAGTGAATTTGATTGAAGGAAAAAAGTGAATTAAAACGTATTTAGTCATAAATCACGCAAAAAAAGTCACTTTAGACTAACTAAGCAAACCTTGACTTTAGGGAAAATTGACTTTTTCACAGAAGTCAAAATAAACAACCATAAAACCATCTTTTGAATTAACATTGGCAATTAAAACATGTTTTCCCTAAGGGTGCCGTCCAAGTCTCATCAATTTTAAGAGGTTTTACTTTATTGCCCAAAGAACACTAGTGACATTTATGCAGTGAGGCTCCTGTAATCATAGCCTGCACGTTGGCATGTCTGACATTTTTTTCAATAAGCCACTTATGTGAATGTAGCCTCTAAAAACGTGGTTGGAACTTTGCATCCTTGCTGTCGGGGGGCCTGGAATTCTCTGCACCCGCTATAAAGTGGTCAGAATTTTAGGGGTAAAAAGGAATTCTTCGGATTGTGATTCAGGCTTCTCGTTGTGCTGATTGCCGCATTATATGACACATTTGGAAACACTTGACAAATGGTGGCTTTGGTTTAATGACATACCTTCAATATGAAGAATGAGTGTTGCACATAAAAGAATATCTTGGATATATTATTTTTGGACTAGCAGGCTCAAATCAACTCAGTGAGCAAGCTTTTGGTTTTTAATACAGATTATAACTTTCCTCGGGGAACATTTGATCCGTCTCATTGCTGCCGTTAACTTGGTGTTTTTGTTTTTGTTTTACTGACAAAGCGTTACTTTTAGGGAGAAATTAACTTCATTCAGATCATTAGTTTTCTCCTTTGTAATATGTTGTGTTAACCGATACAAGTAAAGGCATTTGTATTACTTGCGAGTATGCGGTGTTAACTCTGTAACAGTTGAATTCGGGTGAACGGCAGTCACACTCACAATCATACTGAGACGAGCGGGAATCGAGCCCGCGCCCGCCCGGACCAAAGTCAGGCGATTGAATCTTTACACCAATAGGTGACGCATACAAGTCATAGGGAATAAATTTCATTTCAGAATTAACTCTGAAAAAATCTAAAAAATGTAAATGGTCAAGATTTAAGGTGACACTACGATCAAATTATCTGGTCTTTTAAATTTAATTTGCAATAATCCCCAAACTCTGATAGAAGACTAAGTGACAGGGAATTTGGTTGGAATCATATTGATCTCTTTGTTGTGTGATCCTCATTGGTTCACCATTGCCAGTCCTCTACCTTGACGACCCTCTTCACCCCCATTGATTCCATTTTTTTCCCCCTAAGTGTTTCAATAAATCCCCCCTTTACCCCATCCATTAAATAGAAGGCATTCCTTGACCATAATTCCAGTGGACACCACCTTTGCTCCTCTCCATCAGCTGTTTAAGTGTTTTACCTTTCTGGATCCAATGTGCCATCCAGAGTGCCTCTTACAGGGCGGATTGAATTCTGCCCCTAATTACATCTGTGTCCTCGGTTAAGGATTTTTAGAGTGGGGGGCTCCACTAGGTCTTTTCACTTTGAGAATCTATTACTCATCTGTTTTTTTTAGATTGTAATTTTATGGCCTGTCAGTCAGACAGATGATGCAGCTGTCATGTGATTACTTTTTTTTACTGACATTTATTCCCATTTGGGGCCTTCCTGACAAATAGAAGACAAAAAATGTCCTTCCAAATGTTTGTGAAAGTGTGAAATATCTGCGTAAATCATTTTCACGCCCATAGAAGCCACTGGAAGTTGGCATATAACAGAAGTTGCCCAAAAGGCTTTTTAAGTTATATGCCATGGAGAAAATCTGTCATTTAAATTTGAGTTTGAATTAGATTTATTTAATAAGGGACAGCACTCATTAATGAACATATTTATATTCAAGTTAATGAACATATATATGCAAGTATGCAACTTTGTAGCCGAGGGCTAATTTCCTTCTGTAGTCCTTTGTGTAGGTTGAAGATAAACGATGACACATACTAGACACACACACACACACACACACACACACATAGCACAGTTTTAGACAGCGTTGTGATTGCAATTTTGTTCGTCTAACAGGCTTTAAGATGATTAGAGTCAGAGATGGCAGTTCACGTATGTGAATTGGTATTGAGTTCCAGGTTTGTGCAGCACGGACAGAGAAGGTGCTTTTGCTGAATGCAATATTTTTCAAAGGAACTACACAGTCACCTCTAGAGCCAGCCATTGTTGATGTGTTGGAATTTTTTGGTACAAAACGTCAAACATTCGGGATTGTATGAGCGTTAAAATCGGTAAACCTCTCATACTTTTCTTGCAATATGAACTACTTTGAAAATGACCGAATGTGTTCAGTTACCGTAGCCATATACCTACAGGACATTCAGAAAATCTGCTCGTACGTGAGTGTTTTGTAGACATGTGGCCCTTGTAAATATTTCCCTGCGCGTCGAATAAGAGAAGTACATGGATGGTTATTGATGTGGAGTGTAGATAATAAGCGTGGACATCTCCTATTAAGGAACTACAAGTGTGCATTCACGTAAAACCTGAGTCAAAGTTCTTTGAAGACTCTAACAAGACCAAACCACAACAAAGGAAGAGTGATTAAAATCTCCGTGTGCGCTTTTTTCAATCAAATACTTTCCGTGTCGTGAACATCAAATCAAGCCCCCAAGATTGCTCTTTGATCGGTTAGGGTTAGCTGGTATCCACGCGCCTTTCAGATGGCGCGGTGGTCGATGCCTCGGTTTGCAAGGGGGGGTTTGAGTATTTACTGGATTTGGAAAAGCAGCAGAGAGCAAGCAGCTGCTTTGTCAGGAATCGTGCCAGACATTGTCTCGTACAAACACAAATTCAAGCTCGCTTAAAAGAATACAATCTTTTTTCTATATAAACATTAAATAGATATATTCCGCATAGTCAGAAAGAGTCCACAGTCATGCTGGTATCCAATGCATGTTTCCTTAAATATTAAGAATAGTACAATGTTTAGCACAGTAGTAAAGTATTTTACTGCAGAGGCAGTGTTTTTGTTAATTTATTTCATTCCTCTCACAATAACTTCCGCAATATAAATAAACGGGATTAGAAGTAGGACATTGTAGCAATAAACGACTAGAAATGTTCAATCCAATTTGCCGTCGTAATGATTTGATCGCGTGATTTAATACCGATAAATCTGATTAAAGTTTCCTCCTGAGTGTGATGGAGGTTTTTTTTATAATGGTGACAAAACTAAAGTGAAGAGACTGTGTTATGATTTATGAGTCCTGCCTATTGTTTCATACCCCGCCCACTTAGGCAGAGACTACCGGCGACTGATGTACTGCCTTGTTAATCAAACACAAGCTGATTAAATTAGCTGTCTGATTTACAGCACACGCATCCGCCTCCTTCCTCGCCGTCTGCCCGCCTGGTATGTAACTCAAGACAACATGAAGTCTTTATTTAAAATCCAGGGTTAGGGTACTAAACATATATTTATAGTGAAGCAAAAAGGAAGGACTCGCATGCTCACCACTGTTAGTTTAGGAATGAAGATGAGAAACATAAACGTGTCGTAAAAAAAAAAAAAGATAAAGCTGCATCCAATCTCATTCCATTTTGTTATGCCGGCTAGCATTGCTGGTGAGTTCCAGACCACATGACTTGGATTGTCCTAGTGATTATTTTGCGGAAAGACATAAAACGGTACATTTTGGAGACTGGGTTAGCAGACAAATGACCTCCAGGAAAAATAATGTAAAAATTCAAAGTTTTGAGGCCGTGACATCATCGGTAATAATAATTATTTGCCGTTTTAAATGTAATGGGTTCTTGGAATTCATTCAAAAAGAATGTATCAGACGCAAACTCTGGCTAGCAACACTAAACAATCCCACCCTGACTTGTGTACTTCGAATGATAGTGAGTTTATACATTTTTCTTGTATTGGATAATTTTTTTGATCATTTCACATTGTGTACGCCGTATAACAACTTTTCTACGAATTTTTTTTTTAAGTACGTTTTTTGTAAAACCGATCTTGTTTGACACTTTTCGACTGCAATCCGGATCATCTCGGTCACTGGTAGCAGATGAAAACGTCATTGTTGACTGTTATATAATATTGTCATGCTTTATATGGGCACGCGTCATATTCCCATCATAAAGTGGCATTTACAGAATCTTGAATTTAGTGCATACAAAAGGTGCACCGACTGATTGGGCACGCCGTTCACTTTGGTGAAAATTTCAGACTTAAGTGCGCCCTATGTGAGTAAATATGTGCCGCGTTGCATTTGTACGGTTTATCATCGCATAATAAGGGGAATTGCAATCATTAATAAGGGGAGCAATTGGCCGAGGTTGACAGGTATGAGACAAAGTGATGGATAGATAGTAAAATTGAACTTGAATCACTCATTGGTTATAACGGCCATCTTGCGCAATTTAAATAAACCTGATGTTGATCTGGTTTGTTATCACTGTTGTTGTTGTTAATCTTCTTGGAGGTTTCGAGTTTGGGGTGGGTGCACTCTCGGGCAATCTGTTGTTTTTCGAAATCTGACGTGTAGAAGGCCTGCCTGAACACAATTAGGTCTGATGTAATAGAATCAAAGCGCAGTGTTCTGGCTAATGGAGGCGCCGGCCAGGGAGGTCAGCGAGTGGCCGCCACAGCCGCAGTTTGTCTTTGTATGAGAGCACCTGTATGAATTTCTTTAGTAAATCCGACGCTGCTTGCGTGTTACAATTTTAAGAGCGACAAGTGTGAAGACGACATCTTCAATATACGTCAAATATTAAATTTGTCGAACTACATTAATATATATCCCTATATTTCATGTATTGGCGCAGTGAATTGAAATTTGTGTCAATGCATTTTTTTTGTATTTACACCATGGGTATTAACTAAAATGCAAATACTAGGTTTGTAATTTTGTTACTTTAACCGAAAATAATAACAATAACTCTTCACTTTTCAAAAGTAACTTGGAGAAACCTTGATCATGTGATTGCTTCCAAGCGTGCAGGTAAGATATTGTATATGAACGTAAAGCCGTGGTACTCACACTGCACAGTATATTTTG
The DNA here is from genome assembly GCF_051989625.1 of Stigmatopora argus. NCBI lineage: Eukaryota > Metazoa > Chordata > Actinopteri > Syngnathiformes > Syngnathidae > Stigmatopora > Stigmatopora argus. The sequence goes on from NC_135400.1 coordinate 10,145,377, forward strand.
ACCCGTGAGGATGCTTGAGTGGCTCTCTGCTCCCAGCAGTAAATTACACAGATAATGAAAAAGCAGCGAGTGGATTAATGGAGCCGATGTTGACTCACGTGAAGGTCACTTTGCAGAGTCCACCTCGGAATGCCAGATGAATATTTTAGTTTTATTATTGTGAAAAGGCCCTTGTTAGCTTTCTTTGTATTGTAATGGTGGCTGAGGGTGTGAATGTTCTTTTTGTGTTGTGTTTAACCGTTCTACAACGGCTGAATAAATGTGCATTGTGGATGTGGATAAATTCTATATTGTGTTGTGTTGTGTGAAGGGGGTTGAAGTCGGAATTCTCGGTAGCATTACAGGTGAAACCATTATGAATAGCTTTTTCCACACTAGCAAAAAATGAAAAGTTGTTCAGCAGTACAATTTGTAAGCAAGGTGCCCTTTCTGACGCAAACTCTCCATTCATATCCCATCTTTATATTTACACATCTTTGGTACCTTGGTTGTTTAAGACAAGACTACGACCAATTTTAAAAGTTTCTGTAGTTTAAATAGCAAACCCAAATTTGTAGGAGTTGCACAAATTCAAGCTTGGTTACAACCAATGTTCCCTCTAATTTTTCGTTGGTCTGAGCAGAAAGTCAACCTCCCTGAGCGCACTGAGTACCAGTGTGAGCGACATCATCGGTACTCGGATGATTCGCCTAAAGACGTTTCGCCGACGGACGTTTGACAGACGGGCAGGTCGCCGAATGGACGTTCCGCCGAACGTTCATTCGGCCGAACGGAGGTTTCGCCGAAACGGGATTCGCGCGCTCGCCCCGCCCCCGGATCGTGTGTGTACAAGTTTTTCAACCTCGGCCCGCGGGCCATATACGGCCCGTTAGGATTTTTAATCCGGCCCGCCGCCGGTGTTGTCCAAATTATAGTAAAAATCAATGTTAGTCTACCATCAATGGCAGCCCGGGAATAAGCACTCTTGGGCGGGCAGATGTAGCAGAACCGAGCCGTAAAATGACAGCAATTGGGTCAAATCCATCCTAAAACTGCATTTAATGATTAAATACAAATACTGGAGCTCTTTGGACATTAGAACCGAGCCCAGGGAAGTGAATTCCTCGGTAAAATGTCGTGATGATAGCGCAATGGAGGCAAAAAAACGTCTATATACGTCCATTCGCCAAACGGCTCAAAATGCTCTCAAATTCGGTCAAATCCAGCCGAAAACAGCGTTTAATGATTAAATACAAATACTGGAGCTCTTTGGACATTAGAACCGAGCCCAGGGAAGTGAATTCCTCGGTAAAATGTCGCGATGATGTCGCAATGGAGGCAAAAAAATGTCCATATACGTCCATTCGCCAAACGGCTCAAAATGCTCTCAAATTCGGTCAAATCCAGCTGAAAACAGCGCTTAATGATTAAATACAAATACTAGTATTTGTATTTAATCATTAAACTAACTAATACTAGTATTTGTATTTAATCATTAAACTAACAAATACTAGTATTTGTATTTAATCATTAAACGCTGTTTGAACGAACGTTCATTCGGCGACCTGTCCGTCTGTCAAACGTCCGTCGGCGAAACATCTTTAGGCGAATCATCCGGTCACAACATCATCATTGCTCGCTATGGGCACACCAGTATCACACCTGCCACAAGCAGGTGCATGTCAATGTTCCCTCTAATTTTTCATGTAAAACATGCTGTAAAACACGAAAAACATAAGTGGACAGAGCTACTGCCACTGGCTGCCGCTTAAACGGCGCCATCATGAAGAAAGGGGTAAAAAAAAAAAAAAAAAAAAAAAAAAAAAAAAAAAAAAAAAAAAAAAAAAAATCCGTTTTTTTTTTTTTTTACTGCGCGCCATAGGATTGCTGCTGCGCAGAGAAGACGAGAGTAGTGCGCAATTGCGCACGCGCGCAGCTTAGAGGGAACTGTGGTTACAACAACAGAATCCGTCTCGGTCCACATAAAAAGGCTGCTCGAGCCTGCAGCCGAAAATCTGTTTATCTTCTACTTTTATAACCAGCATTTTTATTTAAAGTCAAATAACTATGCGCCAAACCTTGCAGTAGCGGAGCATGAAAAGGAATGAGGCTTGACATATCAAGCTATAAATCACACAATTTTAAAGAGGAAAAAGAACCAATTAATTGAATATCAACTTGTTTTTGTCAGCCCGGATTCTCAAGATGTTTTTAAACATTTCCTGCTGCACGTTGTTGTTAATTCAAAGTGTCAGATTAAGTCCAACTATAAAAATCCATCTGTGTTTATGTTGGTCTTTTTTTGCCCTCTTGCTCCAAGACCTCTTTATTGTGTAATTTCTGGCTGGTGCGACTTATACTCAGGTGCGACAAATAGTCCAAAAAATACGATAATTCACACTGACATCTGGGTTCTTAGTTAGCTATTATTTTCACTTTTTAACTGGTATTTTGTAATTGTTTGCGTTCTTCTTTTGCTGTAGAACTCTATGTCCATGTACAGTATTCAGACAATCAAAGACGAAAATGTGGTTCTTGCCCAGCATTGCCTCCAAGGACATAACTGCAAATCCAATCAGCTCTTAAATCTTGCTAATAGAGTCCCAGTCTTTGGACTGTGAGGTCCTCCAACGGTCACCATTCTCTGGTTTTCTCCCTATCCTGCAGTGTTTGATGGAGCAAACTAACATTTCCCGACAGATGTGTTAGGAGCCTTGCATAGGGAAGCTGTGCTTGAACGCGGAAACACAGGAGGTCGGGTGACAGAAAAAGGAAGAGAATTCACCCACAGTGTGATTCCGCCTGGTCGGATTGGCTTTCAAGCTTAATTAGAGACTTGTCAGGTCTTTCTCAAAGCCTCGATGAATGATAGCATGTGGGATATAACATGACACACTCCACTTCCAACTCTCTATTATCTTCTATGTCTCTTTCTTTCAGCTCTAAAACGTTACCTGAGATTTGAATCTCACATGTCAGCATGTGGTGAGAACCCACTTGGTTTCTGGGCTGGCCAAACAGCTTGTAATGACTTTATTGTCCGATTTCTTGGCCTCCCACATCTTCATCGCCAAAGCCATGATTGATGACTTTTTAGTCACCCCTGCTTCGTCTCGAGTTTGCGGGTGTCCCCCCGGGGCGAATTTGCTATATCCTCTACACGTAGAGCACATGGAAGCAGATGTTTGCGTTTGAAATGTGCAAGAATGAATACAGGAGCAAAGACGTGACAAACAAATGTGCTTGTTCAGGACCAAAGATTAAGATTTCAAAATTGTACAGGCAGAAAGTGCAGAGAAAAATGATCTGTCAGTTCTGCTTTGGCCTTGAGCAGCGAGTTCAAGTCAGTACTTCAGCGCCAGTGGTTTTGGGCATTCTTCTTTTACTCATCTCTGTTTTCTACCATTCTCCATTGAAGGTATCACTAGAAAAATATGTTCTCCTCAGTATTTTCATGCAGTTAAAGCACAAGTGCTAAATTGCTTTTGGGGTCTAGACTCAGAAACTGTCGTTTACAGGCCTAAACCTGCAGGAAATGAGGAAATGAATTCTTGAAGTAAATGTACAGAAGTAAATAATCAGACCCGATGATTAGTGACTTGATGGAAAATCTCGCCATTGATCCATCCATTCATCATTACTTGATTACAATCGAAGCGGACACTTGAAATCTGATCTTTTTCAAGTCAGGACTTGAGCCACAGCATTATATAAAGCTGTTATTTACCAATCCATTTGTCCATTGCTTACCTTTGGATCTTAGACTACCAAAAAAAAATAGATGCAAGACTAGTACTTGTCAGCAATCCATTGATATAATTTTGCATTTGAAGCTACAGTATCACTTGAGAAATGTGATTTCTTCTTGCCATCCATTTTCTTCCACTCAGCAGTGTATGTATGTACAATATGGATATGGATATGTGCGTATATGGATGTGTGCGTTCTATATGGATGTGCGTGTACTATATGGATGTGTGTGTACTATATGGATGTGTGCGTACTATATGGATGTGTGCGTACTATATGGATGTGTGCGTACTATATGGATGTGTGCGTACTATATGGATGTGTGCGTACTATGTGGAGATGTGCGTACTATGTGGAGATGTGCGTACTATGTGGAGATGTGCGTACTATGTGGAGATGTGCGTACTATGTGGAGATGTGCGTACTATGTGGAGATGTGCGTACTATGTGGAGATGTGCGTACTATGTGGAGATGTGCGTACTATGTGGAGATGTGCGTACTATGTGGAGATGTGCGTACTATGTGGAGATGTGCGTACTATGTGGAGATGTGCGTACTATGTGGAGATGTGCGTACTATGTGGAGATGTGCGTACTATGTGGAGATGTGCGTACTATGTGGAGATGTGCGTACTATGTGGAGATGTGCGTACTATGTGGAGATGTGCGTACTATGTGGAGATGTGCGTACTATGTGGAGATGTGCGTACTATGTGGAGATGTGCGTACTATGTGGAGATGTGCGTACTATATGGAGATGTGCGTATATGGATGTACGTACTATATAGATATGTGCGTACTATATAGATATGTGCGTATATGGATATGTGCGTATATGGATATGCATAAGTAAAATTTTGTCCACAAGTTTCTTCTTTATATTATTTTCTTTATTATTAAAATTAGTGAAAAAGTTGGGGCTCGGTACTCAGCAGCAACCTCTAAAGATACATGCTCGAGCATCCAGGCACACTTCCTTAGTCAGTGAAACAAAATAACACCCAGATGAGATATTTACATCTAAAAGTAAGTGGTTTCTTTGAAAGTTTCTTGATGTGAACTATTATGCTCTGCTTCACCGTTTAATGGATCCCTCAGTCCGCCTCGGCTTTAATCGCCACTTTATCTTGTTAGGAAGAGTCAGCAAACTGCAAGCGGTCAGTCGAGGATTGGGGGGACTTGTGAAATATCTGGGCACTCATAAGGATATGTGGCTTTTTTTCCCTCCCGCAGTAATTACCCGTTACTTGTGTCCCGTCTGGTGTCTGTACGGCATTTTGACTAATGGCTTCTCCTGAGCAAATTGATGCTGCAAAGTTAGAATCAATCAAAGCTGCATCCTCTTAAAGTGGCTCCACGCTGCACCTCGTGTGGCTATCATAAAACCTTCTCCCCGCTGGGTATGTTTTTAATAGAATATTTTTCAAGAGGCCTTTGGTCAGCAACCACTAATGAACAAAGCTTTGCGATATTGCTAACATGCACGTTTGTGTGCTGTTTCTAATGAGGTCACATCAAGAGTGCAGATGGCTCTTTGTTTCTGTGACAGTACATTTTGCGGAAATACTCCCCCCCGCGAGTCGGAATAAGCCAGGGCGAGGGAGGGCCTCAAGGCAGGAAAAAAGTAAGAGTGACACTTGGTGGACTAATGGGAGGCAAATGACTATTGGTTAAGCACAATAAATGCCCGGTTTGTGAGGCGAAACTGCAAACATTTGACTTTGATTTGACGAGCAAGCACATATCCAGATGTCTGCTTTTCTTTTCTTTTTTTTTCTCAAAATGGTTTCATTAAGGGATCAATGCAGTCTAAAGGAAACTGATTATTTGGCCAAAACAGACGGTCTGTTCATTCAAGAGCAAACAAAGGGCAGCCATTACCAAAAAAAAAAACCATGAGCACTCAGGCAGGCTTTTTCATCTACTTTTAACATGTGGATTGATGTATATAATGTGATTTACACATGAAAAGAAAACATGAAACTGTATAATAGTTACTCAAAACAATGTTACGTTTTCTTGGCACAAAATTGCCTCTGGGATACCGCAAAGATCTATCCTGTCATCGCTTTTATTCAAACCGAAAATGTCTGGAGAAAACTTTGCGGTTGTTTCAATGTCAGTTGAAAAATGGACAGCACCATTTGAACACCCTAATGGAGAAAAAAGAACCCGTATAAAAGTGTGCGACCCTGGATAAAGCGATTTAGTTATGCCTATGGCAAATGACATTCCTCAGAATAAAAAATATTAGGCTATGTGGTTATCTGCATGCTCATTCAAACTGCTCAAAACTGCTAAGTGAACCAATAAAAATCCTCAATATTTCACTTAATCATAATAAACTCAAGCTAATATGAAACAACCCACATAAATTGAGAAAAATGGCAAAGTATGTGAACACGGGTCATGTCATCTGTTCTTAATAAATGGGTCATCTGTAGTGCTTTATCCAGCATTCTCCCAGCAGTAAGGTTTGGTGCCAAAAACCCCAAATGACATTTATCACCCACTCATCATAAATCCTCACTAAATGTCCACATCTAAAGGATCCTCGGTGAGGTATATATTCACTGGACACTTTATTAGATACACCTGCACAATACGATATCCAATTTGTCCACACACACACACACACACACACACGCAACTGTCTTGGTAATTATAGCGAGCTGTTCTTTTAAAATATGGTTACTTATGATCCTGTATTTTTCAGTCCCACCACGATTTTATGTGCATTCTTGTTGATGTCCTGAAATCTATTCCATTTCTGGAATCTATTTTCATGTGAGGTGAATCATATTACATGGCCAAATTTGTTTAATAATAAGTTTAAAAAAAATAAGAGAGAAAACATTAACTCTGACATGTGTTTCCTTCATGTGCGTCTATATTTTCACTCCAAATGCTCTGTCGGTTTTCCTTTTCCAGATGACAAAAATCAGAATATACTGCTCTCATTATCAACTATTTAATTAGTATGTTGCAGCCTCTGGCATGAGATCACTCTGCAATGCTGTGATACTATTATAATGTGCTAATATTGGTTAATATTCTTAATATTCTTGATACAGAAATGTCGCCTTGCCTCAATGTCCATCAATATTTGCATTCTCAAAGGCTAAACCTTTGTAACAGTAGTTGCCCACGTGAAAGGTGACACTTCCTAGCTACTAAACTAAGTGTCTCTGTCCAAAAGTTAGGAATACTTTGGAGATATATTAGACTTGTGTTCCCAAAAAAGTCATTTTTCTCCACGTCAGTCCACAGATAGGTCAGCATGCTAAATAAAAGCATATGTAATTGTTATTTTAGAGCAGTGTGAAAGTGCTTAGCACAGCTGGACACCATTTCACCTTTTACTGTTTTTTGTTTTTTTTCTCCTGCGAGCCTGTTTTTTGTCTTGTTTTCGAGTGCATGTTCTCTTGTTTTAAAAATATCTTCGGCAAATATGGTGGAGAGGGTGTTAAGAATGCAAAATATGTTACTGTACTGTACTATCATCTAGTTAAAAATAAATAATAATATTAACTTCGTGAAATATCATAACACTAAATATTTTTCGGCCTGAAAACACCCCAAAAAATTAATCTGATTTCAAAAGTACCTCATTTTACCTTTAAAATTATAATGCATTTCTGTACATAACGTCTATTGTCCTATCTCAAACTGATGAAAAAAATGATTTGATTTTGACCTTAATTTTCTTTTCTTAACTTTAGCCCAATTTTATATTTTCTCTTATCCAAAAACTAAACAGGAAAAATCTAGAGTCCCCAATAGACGTAATTTTACCATGAAAAATATGCAATAACTTGCTTCTTGGCTAATAATGTTTGTAGTTTTCTCTTTGTTCAATCCGGAAAACAAGAAATAATATAATAATAAATCAGAACACAGAAAAATTAACACACTATTCGCTCATATTTGAATGGACCTTAACTACACACTTGCTCACATTGCATGCACATGTGTAAGGAGCTCGGCTTTTATCTCATTCCAATTTGGGCGGGCCAGAGAAGCAGGTTTCAGCATGTAAGGGACATTTTGGACTGGACTAAACATCTGCAACTAAGTAGGTTCAGTGTTAAGTGTGTGTGGCATCAGGTTTTGCTGACTCAGTTTGATGACGGACATCTCGTTTTATTTCTTAATCTTCTTGATTAGAAGCGTAACCCAACGCATGCTTTGACTGCGTCAACACAACATCTTTGGATAGCTCATAGAGGATGCGATTGTTTTAAAGGACATATTTTCAAAGATATCTTTTTCTAACTATGAAGTTGTCCTAGTGAAATTTGTGACATAGTGGCAGTACATTTTTTCCTTTCCTGGAAACGTGTTGTGCACAGCGATAATGATTGGTTTGATTATACTTATTCATCAGAATCAGCATGCATGCAACAAAATGGTCGGAATTTCTCACTCGAGAACAATCTTGATCTGATTCAAAGTTGCTATTGGTCAAAGTTCGCTGAAGTTTGTGTTGTAATACCGAATTTTGTAACTTTCCCACCAGATATTCTATACCCGGTATCGTTTAGTGAACACAACTGCATTGTTTTGAGAGCTGTTTCTAATATTTTGGGCCTTTGCACACGTGGTTGTCATTTTAACTGTGGTTTGGCACGTCGACTTCTCTCCGAGGTTGTGGGAATTTTCCCAAAACGCCAAGACAGGGGAAAATGCAAGTTTGGCGTTTTCAGCCCAATGTTGGCTTGAATTTTTCTCTTTTGAGTAAAACTGCAGACTCATTATGCAAGAAATGTTTCCTTTTTATTTATTCTAGACCATTTCATGAGCACACTTTGTACATTTGTTTTTTGTATTTTATATCAACTCTAAGAAATTCACATTTACACAAAGCATTGTACATTATTAGTGTGTCAGTACAGTGACAAATATCCCTTTCTGGTCATTAGAATAGTTATAATACTGTACTATGGCAGACAATCACAGTGAAAAGTCACATGACACGTGTTCTATTTATACTCCCCGCCATGTAAACAAAATGCACATTCAAAAAAAGCTACAAAATAAAGACAAAGCTCGCAGGCACTGCGGTGCGACTCTTTGAGTGCGATAGTCTAATAAGTGCTTAAAAAAACAAAAAAGTGGAACACAAGTGGCAAAACAATCATTCTGTTAATGCACAATAACAATCAAACCGCTAACATTAGCAATAAACTGAAAGTGTGATGTGATTATTGCATTGTTTAGTGGATTTTGAGAGGCTATAAAATTTTGATGTGGAGTTTTTACCTAATTGCATCGTTAGATGAGGATTTAAATTACGTTTCAGTGGCAGGGAACTGCAGTATTGCGTCCGACAGATTTTCAGAAAATGTCTCGAATGTGATAATACCTGCAGAACTGTGGTTTTTAATATTTGAAATGTGTATTATTAGTATTATCCCATGCCTTGTGGAACGTGTAAAATGTGGAGACAGGTGTTTGGCACTGAGTGGGACAAGTAGCAAGAATCTAATGGCAGTAATAGATTGTGTAATATCGTAAACAAAGTATTTCTTGACTTGAATATTTCTTGATTTAACATTTACTGGTTACATAATATTTCGCATTAATTTGACTTGTCTAAAAATTTGGGAATCAGTCGGTCGGTATCAGACGTCAAAACGTCCGATATCGGGGCATCCCTGATTGTATCTGACAAGCTTTCTATTCCCATATGAGATTAATTTATTCACAAGTCACAAAGCATCTATTGAAAAGAAAAAAAAAATAATGTAGAAAATGCCCATTGACCACAACAGACGTCCAATATTTACGTCTTATGCCGTCAATAGCAGCCGAAAAGTCGAGTTTCTTCTAAAAGCATGAGACGACGACATACAGTCTTTCATACTAGTAGCTGTACCTTATTGTTTTACAGTCTATTTATTGGCAAGATCACATGAAAATTACTTGTAACAGAACATGTATCTAAATAGAGCAATTGATATTCTTTTGCATTTCCAAGAATCTTTTCATCCTGCCGCTATTTCCCTTTGGCTTCACATTTTAATCCGCAAGCAGCCGCAAAGAGAATGTGGTTTATTCTCTAGCTGTCATGGAAAGTGTCTTTTTAAATTCTTTTTTTTAAAGCTATGCTTTCCACTCAGCACTGTAACAGCTTCTGCTTGAATGCCACTGCCAGGATGCGGATGAATCACGCCCACACTGCCTCTCGACAGGAGTGTGATTCATATCGGCGCCCCGTGTGTGTGTGTGTGTGTCCATCTTTGTGTGTGTGTGTGTGCTAGCCTCCACTTGTCCTCAGCCAAGCATGAATCACCAGTTCATGTAAGGAAATAATGGAGCAGAAGGTTAATTGTGTGGAAAAAAAACTTGGTCTCCACGTGACCCAGTCAATGACTCACCCTGCTATCTCACTATTTAGAGCAGGGGTCTCAAACTTGCGGCCCGCGGGCCAACTGCGGCCCTCGGGACGATAATTTGCGGCCCCCGTCTTAATATGAAAGATCGATTTTTTTTTTTTTTTTTTTTTTTTTTTTTTTTTTTTTTTTTTTTTTTTTTTTTTTTTTTTTTTTTTTTACCCCTTTCCCCATGATGGCGCCGTTTAAGTGGCAGCCAGTGGCAGTAGCTCTGTCCACTCATGTTTTTCTTGTTTTACAGCATGTTTTACATGAAAAATTAGAGGGAACATTGACATGCACCTGCTTGTGGCAGGTGTGATACTGGTGTGCCGATAGCGAGCAATGATGATGTCGTGACCGGATGATTCGCCTAAAGACGTTTCGCCGACGGACGTTTGACAGACGGACAGGTCGTACTAGTATTTGTTAGTTTAATGATTAAATACAAATACTGGTATTTGTATTTAATCATTAAACGCTGTTTTCAGCTGGATTTGACCGAATTTGAGAGCATTTTGAGCCGTTTGGCGAATGGACGTCTATAGACGTTTTTTTGCCTCCATCGCGATATCATCCAGTATTTGTATTTAATCATTAAATGCTGTTTTAGGATGGATTTTACCCGATTGCTGTCATTTTACGGCTCGGTTCTGCTACATCTGCCTGCCCAAGAGTGCTTATTCCCGGACTGCCATTGATGGTAGACGAACATTGATTTTTACTATAATTTGGACAACACCGGCGGCGGGCCGGATTAAAAATCCTAACGGGCCGTATATGGCCCGCGGGCCGAGGTTGAAAAACTTGTACACACACGATCCGGCGGGGCGAGCGTTCGAATCCCGTTTCGGCGAAACCTCCGTTCGGCCGAATGAACGTTCGGTGGAACGTCCATTCGGCGACCTGCCCGTCTGTCAAACGTCCGTCGGCGAAACGTCTTTAGGCGAATCATCCGAATACCGATGATGTCGCTCACACTGGTACTCAGTGCGCTCAGGAAGGTTGTCTTTCTGCTCAGACCAACAAAAAATTAGAGGGAACTTTGGTTCGGAGCTGAATGAACCAATCACGGTGAGGTATACGGCTCTGGAGGGCGGGACATCGGCCGGGCTGTCCAGTGCCTCGCTCACTCACTCATTCATTCCTCCAATCAGCTGGGCGGAGGAGAAGCCGTGAGGCCGATCACTCCGCTCGGCGCGCACACTCCTCCGCTGCTCTCAGCATAGAACTGAATGAGGCGCTATGATCCGTGATCCAGCCTGTGTCAGTGTCTGTAGCCATCTCCGCGATTGAAACGGAGAGCGAAAGTGCACATGCGCCACAAACCCGCGCGACTGAATGTGAAAGATCAACCCGAGACTCATTCCAAGTGGAAAAACATATTACAGAGCCCCAGAGATGTCTCTTTCAAAGCCTACCGTGAAGAGAAAGGTCGGTGATGAGCACAGACAGTTTCAAGAAAAGTGGGGAGTGCAATATTTCTTTGTTGAACACAGGGGCACCCCGACGTGTCTCATTTACACTGAAAAAGTTGCGGTGCACAAGGAATACAATTTGAAACGTAATTGTACTACGAGATATGCTGAGGAGTACGAAAAATACCAGGGGGATGAGAGAGCCAACCAGGTTGCCAGTCTTAAAACACGTCTTCTGAGGCAACAGGATCTCTTCAAGAAGGCTACCAAAGACAGTAATGCAGCAGTCAAAGCTAGCTACGCCGTTTGTGAGTTGATTGATCCTGTGCTAAGTGATCCCAAATGGCTCATGGACTTGGCTTTTCTTGTTGATATCACACATGAGCTTAATGTACTGAACAAGAAGCTACAAGGCCAGGGGCAACTTGTCAGTGCTGCCTATGACAACGTGAGAGCATTCTGCACTAAACTTGTGTTATGGAAAGCCCAGCTCTCTCAGACAAACCTTTGCCATTTCCCAGCATGCAAGGCTCTCGTGGATGCAGGCACACCATTCAGTGGTGAGAAGTATGTTGAGGCCATTTCGAAGCTACAGGAGGAATTTTATCACAGATTTGCAGACTTCAAGACACACAAAGCCACATTTCAAATTTTTGCAGACCCCTTCTCCTTTGATGTGCAAGATGCCCCTCCTGAGCTTCAAATGGAGCTCATTGACCTGCAGTGCAACTCTGCACTCAAAGCCAAGTTCAGGGAGGTGAGTGGAGAAGCAGACAAGCTTGGGCAATTTTTGAGAGAGTTGACCCCCAGCTTCCCTGAACTTTCCCGAAGGTTCAAGCGGACCATGTGCCTTTTTGGGAGCACATACTTGTGTGAGAAGCTCTTCTCCACCTTGAACTTCAATAAGTCCAAGTACAGGTCCAGACTTACTGATGAGCATCTTCAAGCTCTACTGAGGGTCTCCACTGCTTCCTCCCTCAAGCCAAATGTGACTATGTGAGAAGAAGCGCTGCCAGGTCTCTAGCAGCAAGGAGTAGGCAAGAGAAGCCGTGTTCAGAATATTTCATGTTCAATGTTCCATTCAAGTTCAGAAAGTTAAAGGTTAAAGAGCTGTTAATACAGACATTTGAAACGGAATAAAAATAATTCATTTTCTCTACTTAGCCAGCCAGTGTATATCTACTGTATGCTCATTAGTATTATTTGGTTTTGTATTACTGATTGATTTATTTTTTATTCATCTTTAAGTTAATTTATTTAATTCATTATTTTTTGTTAAAAAATAAAGATATTTGATAACGTTGGAATGTTTTATCAGTGCTTTTCTTGTGGAAATCCTGATGCGGCCCAGTCTCACCCAGACTCGGCCTCTAGCGGCCCCCAGGTAAATTGAGTTCGAGACCCCTGATTTAGAGCTTTCCAGGAGTACTAGGAAAGTTACATATACTGTACTAAATGTTTTTTTATGCATCAGAGTAATACCGCTACACTCTTATCGTTTGCGCCACACTGTATTTTGAAAGGATTGCCAAATTTAGGAGAATTGCCGGCCAGCACTGAAAGATGACCATGCAACAACACAACTAATCTCTAGAAATATAGTTGTTTTATTATGAATATGCATCTGTAAGAATTGTTGTCTGCTTTGTAAGGTGGTCCGTGAGTGTTGATATAGATAGGTGAATGGTTTATAAGTACTGTAATTTTAAGACTATGAGCCACTACTTCTTTTCCCCCCGATTTTAAGACGCCGATTTATTTATTGCTGCTTGTTTGTAGATTCAGGCTACAGAGCTGATTGTTATTTTGTGTAAATTTCCCATAATTGATGTTGGCACCAGGGTTTCATAGTCCAGTGTGGTTTATTTATGGGCAAATTTAGTTTTCTTGTAAAATTTGGTGGGTGGGGCTTATGTCGGAGTGTGTCTGCGAAAATTACAATAAGTAACGTATATGCTTGATTTAAATGGCAGACTTACATTAGATTACATATAAACAGTATACCAATATACTTAATTTTTGGTATTTTGTCAACTTTACAGTCAATTTCAAATGACAAATAACCATTTTGAAGATTTGCAGATAACTATAATCCTTGAGAAGTGCTGTTTTCATAGGTTTATGCATTTTAAGAAGTTTAAATTTGTTACAATCCTGTGGTAAGTGAATTTAAATTGTTAAACCTAATTATTTATTTATTCAATTTATCATGACAGACATTGCTAGCAAAATGTATGCTGACTTCAAATTATAATTTGTATATAATAATGTTTACCAGGCCAACAGAACCAAAAGTATTTTTTCAGCAGTCTAACCTCTCCTGCTATGTTGTAAAATCTTTGTGTTAGAAAGGCCTCAACCTTCAAGATTTATTTAAAGAGACCAAGCAACTTCAAAAAACCTATGACATAACCACCAATGAATCAAGCAAGTATAATGATTGACTTGTATGTTATCCAATAATGCTCATTGCCAAGTTGAAATTTATGGTACTTTAATAAGTGTTATATTACCTCGAAGTTATTCTTCACACCTTACCGAAGCTGAGCTTTTGTTCTTTGATGTTTAAAAGGTATTTATCTACGTCACTGAAGGAGGTCGACATTCAAGATATAAAAGGTTGCCTGTGAAGTGAAGGGCTTTCAAATCAGCATGTCTGTACAGTAAATGTCAGCAGCTGCAACACTGAGAAAGTCACACACACACACACACACACACACACACACACACACACACACACACACACACATGGACGGCGTGTGGGTGAAGGTTGGTGCAACTGAGGGGTAATTGCCACCTCTGTAACCATATCTCGCATTAATGGACGTTGCGTTTTTGCTGACCGTCACGCATTTAACGCCTCGTCCCTGTCAGTCATACACAATGGCAGCCACAAATCATGACTAATCTTTGAATAAGGGTGAACTAACAAGTATGTGGGTTGTTTTTTTAAAGTATTATTTTAGCTTTTAATACAGCGTGTTCCAAAATGTTTGACCCCATTTAGGCCAATAATTTTGACAATTTTCGTTGGAATGGCCTCAAATTTTTACAGCTTGTGTAGAAACGTTTCAAAATTTTGTATGTAACGTTTGGCATTTCTGGCTTTTCAGGTTAAGAAATGCTCTTTCACTTCAAAAGATAAGGCATTTTGCGTGTAAGAGGATGCTCGAACTCAGTCACCGAAGACAGTGTACCGTGGTTTCTTCACAAATTTTGCAAAGAAGGCAGCAACTACAAAACAAATTAGGACTTGGCACCAAAAATTTCAAGAAAAGGGCTGGAATGTGTGGGAGTTTCCACACTTGCTCTTCTAACACTCTTCCGAGGACTACGCAGGCAAGCTTTATTGGCCTACCAAATGGGGTCAAACATTTTGGAATACCTTGTATTTGCGGCCCAAACTCATTGAAAAATGTGCACTAAAGAGGTCAAAGTTTGGTTTTGCCAAAATTATAGGTGCTATTCAAAATATCGGATCTCATGTCCTAGTTGGGCTTACGGCATACAACCCTGAAAAGGCCCGATCACGTCTAATCTCGGAAGCTAAGTAGGGTCAGGCTTGGTTATTGCTTGGTTGGGAGACTGCCTGGAAATACCAGGTGCTTTAAGCTCTTATATGTTACGAAAGGTAGAGTGCTCACTTAGCATGTGAGAAGCATTGGGATCTGGAAGAGACGTGTACCATCAGGGGGCCCGGTGGCCTGAGTAGTTGGTGCGGCAGCCTCACAGCTCTGGGGTCCTGGTTTTCAATCCAGGTCAGTCCACCTGTGTGGATTTTGCCCTGCGATTCGCTGGCCACTGATTCAGGGTGTCAGGTACAACCTGGATGAGTGACGGGGGGACACCAAGAAAAACAGTATAAATAGAAATGAAGTTCTACTAATACAGAAAACTGTATAAGTAGAACTTCATTTCTTGGTGTCCCCCCCACTGATCCAGAGCGTCCCCGACACCCTGAATCAGTGGCCAGCCGATCGCAGGACAAACTCCACACAGGTGGACTGACCTGGATTGGAACCCAGGACCCCATAGCTGTGAGGCTGACGCACTAACTACTCAGGCCAACGAGCCCCCCTAACAGTCTACATCTCTTGGAGATCCCAATGCTTCTCACATGCTAAGCAAGGACTCTACCACTACTTCAAGGAGCTAATTCCCCTTCGTAACATAATTACTTAAAGCACCTGGTATTCCCTGGAAGTCTCCCATCCATGTACAAACCAGGCCCGACCCTCCATCGCTTCCAAAATTATACGTTCTTTCAGGGTAGTATGCTCAAGCCCAACTAGGACATGAGATCCGATATTTGGAGTAGCACCTATAATTTTAGCAAAAGGAAACTTTTACCTTTTTAGTGCACATTTTTCATTGAGTTTGGCCCGCAAATACAGGGTGTTCCAAAATGTCAGTGGAACAGGTTGGTGAAGCCTTCCTGTTTAGTTCTTGGAAGAGTGTCCTAATTTGTTTTGTAGTTGGTGCCTTCTTTGCAAAATTTGTGAAGGCACCCTGCAGTGTCTTTGGTGACTGCAATGCCTTTTCTTTTTAAGTGAACGGCATTTCTTAACCTGAAAAGATAGAAATGCCAAATGCTATACACAAAAACGTTTCTACACAAGCTGTGAAAATTGGTGGTCATTCCAAAGAAAATTGTCAAAATTATTGGCCTACGAAATGGGGTCAAACATTTTGGAACTCCCTGTATACTGTATAGCACACCTTATCACGCTGCCCATTAAATGCAGATTTTCGACTAAATTTTGAATGGGAATAGCAGAAAATGAGATGTAAGTTTGGCCTGAGAGCCTGTGCTTTGTCCCATGTTTCACTTGTCTGAACAACGCAGCACAAAACAGGGTTCTAAGGATTTTTCTATTTTGCGTAAACAATCGTCAAAATCTGCGTAAAATACTATGCGTCTCCTAGGCCCCAGTTATTTTCTGTTTAAGAGTGAAAAATAAAATACGATGTGAAGTTAAATACAAATCACTAGCTTAGAGACTAACTTTTCTCTGGCCTTTTAAGAGTAATTGTCATGAAAAAGTATTTTGTTAATACCAGAGAATGGCTACACTGACTGCTCCAAAGATTTTTATACAGATTTTGTGGCTAACAGGCTAATATTTTGTGGAACGAACTGACTGAAAGTGGTATTGATTTAACGGGTGTTTTGCAACAATTTAGAAACTATAAACATACCTGTGAGTCGTTGAACGCATTATGTTCACCTTCACTCCGTTTAAAAGCGGAGCAATTCGTTCAGGGTCATTATTGAGGTCACAACTTGCCAAGGTTTTTTTCGCCCCCAATGTTTTGGGTCAGCAGAAATAAACCTTGCTGACTCAGCGTTGCTAAAAAATGAAACTGGAGCCTTACAGAAAGTCTGAGTGTAGGAAGTTCAGCAGCCTTGGTTCCATCACTAGGGAGTTGGTATGTGTAAATCGCAAAATCAAGAAAAAACAAAGCATGTCTGACGTAAGTCCTAGAATCTGAAGGAAGATGCATTAGTGTGACCTTTCAGGCACCGCTGGGTTTCAAGGCTAATTCTCTGTGGAGTGGGAGAGAAAAAAAATGGGAGTTAGTCTGAAAAATGAGCTTGTGGAGTTTTCACTAAGATGCACTTTTTCTTTATCTATTTAAGTCGATAGGCTAAGAGTCCAGGCACGTGGTTCTATGAGACTCTGCATGCAGTGATGAAGAGTCATGAAGAGGTCCATCTACGGTTAGTCTTTGGAACCAATTCCAAGTCTGTGAGGCCCGCGGGCTGCGTTCTTAAATGAAAGCAGCATTTTGAGTGGCCTTCTTCATCCTCAGACTTCGGAAGGAGGCATCCGGGGCTCAGATCCGCCGTCAACCCTCACCACTGCAAAGGAAAAAAAACAAATGTGAGGCTCAAACTAGCAAGACATTCATTCATTGTCATTTTATGCGCTATCGCAGCCAACTATGGGAACCAGGTAGGGGACAACATGAATTGTTGGCCCGCCAATTGCAGATAGCGTAACATGTCACTGAAAATCTAGTTTCCCTTTTGTGTTCTCCAGTTATGTAGTTTTCCTTTTTTATCAATAAAAAAATATTATCATTGTCAAATGTTGTCATTCTTTGAACTCTCTCATCATTCCTGATGGGAGCGCTGTGCTTTCACTCTAGCTCAAGTGGCATCATTACCCAGACAAGGATGGGAATCCAATGCTCTTTTCCCCACAAACCTCTTAACCTGCTTTGCCAACAGTGCGAATTCCATGGCAACGCCTTAAGAATGAAAAGGCATTCTTTATCAATGCATGCTTTTGCCAAAGAGGAATCGCAGAAACCCTTTTGTGTATAGCCAGCTTTTGTCTGCTTAACTCGTACATTCTCATTCGTTCATCATCAACGTCGACTACACGAATCCCACTACAGGTCCCTGTAGAATTATTGTACGTTAATAAAGGGGGAAAAAAGGAAGAAGCTAGCCTACAGTGATATTAAAACTAATACTCTTGACAGAATGCAATTTCTACTTTGGTCATTTCAGAATTCAGTCATTTTACAACATTTCGCTCTAAAATGTTAGCGCTGAAAGATCTGCTCTTTGATCGGCAGCCAGTGGAAAGAAAAAAAACAGCATTGTGCTACAAAACAGAGCTATCACAGAGAGTGAGTCATCGTCTTTGTGTGACTGCATGCTTGCGGGATACAACATTAGGTACATCTGATTGATGGCCTATAATGAAAGAAAGAATATTTACAGTTAGTGCAATCTAATGGCTATGTCAGATAAAACAATTTTGACTGGCCTGACACGCAGATTCTTCGAGATATAGAAGTTGTGTGCGTGCGTTTTGAGTTGCAAGGGAAAAAAATAAGTTACAGGCTAGATGAATTCAAATAAAAAAAACATTAGCATAGCAGATAATGGATAATTTATCCAAAAAGTGCCTTATGCCACTTTTTTGGCACCAAGTTGAAGTATATTGGAAAGAGAATTGCGCATTGTGCATCACAAACAAACAACATAGCTATGCATAATGAAAGATGGCCATAATAATCCTAGCACAAAAAGTCGTAAAGGGGCTCACAAAGCAGTTGTACGCATGTTCATGTTTGTAAGAATGCAAATATTACACCGCACAGCAGGAGCTGTGGAATAATTTGTCTCTGGGTATGTGGACTTTTTATTAGTTGTTCTTACTATATTTTTAATGCTGTACAATCTTACAGAGGTCTATATTTTCTGTCAGAAAAATATGCATATTTTTTGTTGTTTTGTTGTTGTTGTTTTTGGCTGAGTTGTAAATAAGTCAATTGGATTTAAATGAATTACAATAGGAAAGATTTGCAATAGAGTTTTTAGCCACAATCTAATTAATCTTGTACTGGAAGTCAAGGCACCACTATTTATGATAGAAGCATTAAAGCTGTATACTTTTAAACCTTCTGAGCTTCTTCCCTCATTAACTGAGCTGTGGCAGGATGCAGAACGCCACCAATCATGCACTGCTACCAATTGTTTAGTGATGAACACTTGTTAATCGGCAAAAAAGGCTGCTGGAAGCCATTAAAAAGTGAGCTGGCATGCTGGGCAGGTAGATTAGCTCATGATTGGAAACCATTTGTGCACAAAGTCCAAATAAGAACAAACCCCCAAAAACTTTTGAAACCCTTACCTGCCTCAAAATCCCTATTTTAATCTTTCATTATTTAAAAAAAAAAAAAAAAACTCTTAACCTATTTAATTTAGTGATCAAACTATTGGTGACAGTCCTCAGTTTAGATGTCGTATTTCTCTTAGACGTGAATGGTCACGATACAAAAAAAAAAAATGGAATTGGGGCGGGCTGCGGCATAATGGGGGTTTGTGCGCCTCATCTTTAAAAGAATCACCTCGCTTGGCTCTGTGCCTTCACATCCATATTGAATGGATTTAAAATTTAAACAAGACTCAACGCACTCAAGCTGACACGTCTCTGTCCTACATTTGACCTGATGCACACAAAACACAGTCAGCATTTGCTCTCAAAGCTGTCACTATTGCAACTAAAAACTGGAACAATCAATTAAGATTTGATTGATTGATGGATGGCTGCATGGCATGTTTGGGTCCGTGCAGGATTGGGCAAAATCATTTTTTAACTACTGAGCCAAAATGGATCCTAAAATTTGACAGACACCAGGCCAGGAATATAAAAATTGAGTGTTTTTGTGAACTAATATAATGCAAATATAGACTTAAATTAAATCAATTGGTAGCGAACCTGACTTTCAGGTTCAATGGGAACAGTGATCTTGATCTCCCTATTTTTGCCAGCGCATTTAAAGTTTAGTTGGGGCAGTTCTCAGGACAATTTCATGGTCAATTAAGTCAGTTAATGTGGATCTGTGAAGGCCTTGTTGATGTTCCTGACACAAAATGTCTGCTTCCATTCATGGGTTGAGACAAGCAAAATCAACATCATCTTCATTGTCTTCGTAAGGTTTGGAATTGTGGCTTTGAAGCATCGAAAGTTAGACAGTTTCAGAGACTTGAACTTCTCATTTAAGATAGGGTCGGACTGAACTGATTGATCACTTTCAATTTCACCCTTGCTGTTTCAGGACAGGACACCCGCAGTAGTGACACAGTAATTTGTATTTCTCTCTTTCTGTTTAAAAGCTCATCTTCAAGGATTGGGCCTGAACACGGCAAAATCTTGTTACCAAAATGCTTAAAGACTGTCACAGAACCACTTTGACCAGTTTTACGCATCTAATAGTGGGAAGGGAAATGGAATTCCCCAATCATTTTTTTTTAAATATTACTATTACCGTGTAACCTGATTTTGACGATCTGCTAATACCGAATACTATCGGATACCTCGGTAATGAATTTAGATTAATTTATTCGACAACATCCTGGTCCAGCTTGATTATTTTGTTGCTTTGTTGCCTGATTCCGATCTTTAAAAAAAAGACACGATCATGCCCGATTTCAGATCAGGTGATTGGATCAGGGATGTCACTCGCAACTACATATTTTGGAGAATTCTGACAGACCGTAGTGAAAAGTCCAAAGAACTGTTCATCCCCCTCTAGCCAAAGTTTGCCCATCCCCGGTTGGTTGATTGGCGAATGATTGGATGATGTGACAGACGGACGGGCAGCCACTTACCTATCTTTTCTTGTGTGCGTGACCGTGGTGGCTGAGCCTGAACGTTGGCCTGTGCTTGTTGCTGCTGTTCCTGTAGACTCTGACTGTCCACCGAGATTCCACTGTCACTGTGGAGCTTGTCTCCCTCCGGCGTAACGGTCTGGTTGTTTGTCGCAGACGCCGCTGCTGCCG
The DNA here is from genome assembly GCF_051989625.1 of Stigmatopora argus. Classification (NCBI taxonomy): domain Eukaryota; kingdom Metazoa; phylum Chordata; class Actinopteri; order Syngnathiformes; family Syngnathidae; genus Stigmatopora; species Stigmatopora argus. The sequence continues at coordinate 10,166,202 of NC_135400.1, forward strand.
CCGCCGCCGCCGCAGCGGCGCGGTTGTTAGCTTCCTGTTTGTTCTGCTTGCAGCTGTTCCACCTGTGGACAGCACAGGCAGGGCTAGTAACACTTTAGTCACTAGATGAACTCTGGCTTGATGTATTAATGTGGCTTGAAAACATACTAATGTTGTCATTTCAAGCCTAAATTGAGGTTGAAATCCTAAACCTTGTCTTTTAATGGCAATAGTAATATTGTGGTCCTAGATTGAAACCTCAGAGAAGGCTTGAAACTATTTTATCAATGTTTTCATTTTTTTTGCAAATGGAGATATGATAGAATATATTATAGAAGGTCTGACTGAAACTAGTGTATGGAAACCAAACAAATCCTAATAGTATAACAATAAGAAATATATACTATAGACACTCACACCGGCGGCCCGGTAGATTAGTGGTTAGCGCTTCGGCCTCACAGTTCTGGGATCGAGTGTTTGATCCCCGGAGCTGCATGGGTTTTCCCTGGGTACTCCAATTTCCTCCCACATTCCTAAAAGATGGATGCTAGGCTGGTTGAACACTCTAAATTGCTCCTAGATTTGACTGAGTGTGAATCGTTGTCCACCAAATGGCTGACCACCAATTATGGGTGTCCTCCACCTGCTGTCCATAGTAGACTGGGACAGGCTCTGGGACCCCCGCAACCTTGTGAGGATAAGCAGTTCGGAAAATGAATAAATATATACTATACACATGCTTGTTTAGCTGGACGTTACCATCAACTGGGACAAACGTGTTTACGAATCTGTTTCCTTTAATTAAACTCACCATGGCAACCATTACATTTTTTTTCTGCATCTTTTGGCCTCGTTCTTAAATAAAACAGGCCAATCTGGGGGTGATGCTATCATAGTGACAATGATGCTGTATACATATGATTTTAATGTGTTTTCCTTGGCTTGTTTACACAGAAAGAAAAAAACGTGTGTGTGAGAGTTGTCATGAGTTAATGTGAAAATTTTAACATTTACAGCGTTCGTGTGTGTGTCTGTGTCCATTCACATCTGTGTTTCTTTACGAGGCCTCTGCTGTAAAATTAACAAACGTAAACATTTGATATCCATTGCTTGTATACATGGAGAAAATCCCTCTTGAGGGACATGCATCATAAGCCTTTCCGTGTGTATTCAAGTAGGTGTGTGTGCATCTCCCTCATAAAAATCACAGCTTGAGTTTCCCTGGTTGGCACTTAATAAAAAATAAAAAATAAATCAATGTTTATAAGAGCCTGTGTGCTTGTGTGTGTGTGTGTATAAGCAGGCGTGCTTTTGTGTGTGTGTGTGTGTTTGTGACCTCTAATGTATCTGGCACTGTTGTGTTTTTTGTTCTAAAAGGGTTGTTTGTTTTAGTGGGTCAGAGCCTCCGGCCTATGGACGCATTAGTCACCTTAAAACCATAATTGTGTCATCTTTTATATTGCACTTTTATTCTTCCTGTTCTGTGTCTTGAAACTATAGCTTGAAATCTGAAAGGCAGCCCTAACTTGAAAATTCTCTAAATGGATTTGAAAGCCTATTTAAAAATATTACATCCGCTTAGGCTTACTTTGAATCCTAATTTTTAACCTAACCCTTTAACACACTAATCCTGGTATAGAATTGTGATTTTAAACATTTACCCTGTCATTAAACCCTAATTTAGACTATTTTCAAATTCCAACCTTACCGTCAAACTATCATTTGCACCATAACTTTTGTTGGAAACCCGAACCCAGGGTTGAACGCCCAATTTAAGCTCATAGACCTCACTTAGACTGCAGTTTTTACAAACATAAGCTTGTAATTGTAACCCCAACTAGCAACTCAATACTTCCCTGAAAGACTTCATTGTTCAATACTCTGAACTGAAATCTCAACCATGACAAAATTCACATCCTGAACTACTACACACTAACCTTGTCTTCAAACACTCTTTGAAACCCTTACCCAAAATTCAAACGATTAAACTTTTAAATTTCAAACCCTAAATTTGGTTTGAAACCTTCATTTCTTCCAACCCCCATTTTGAAAACATGACATTTGGTTTACAATCCTAACAATGTCAGGAGACCATAATTCAAATCCCTAAAATCGGGTGTCAAACCTTAACGCTAAACTCTAAAAGCCTAACCAGATTTTAAAATCTTACGTTAAAACGTTAAGTCAATCTCAATCCTTTACGTAGAAACAAAAAACGTTTTTGAAAGGCCAGCCTTGTATCAAAATCCTACTTTGAAATAGTAATCCGGTCTTGAACCCTCTAATCTTGGCTTCAAACCTCAGTGTGAAACCTCATCCTCTCTAATGCATCTTGCTCTTTACGTTTGCATACAAGGTCGTCAGAGCCTCCAGGCCGAGGCCACGCGAACCACACTCACGCCTTCTTTTGTCCCTACTGTTCTTCGGCTCTCCTTTCGACACGAAACTGACCTCTTAAAGGCAATGTAAGCCGCCAGGCCCACCACGACGGCAGCCAGGATGGAGCAGTAAATGGGGATGAGGTTCTCGTTGAAGCCGTGGCCCAAGAAAAGTGGCGAGCCAGGGGCAGGCGTGGTAGTCTCGTCGTCCGGCCCCGGACCCTCGGAACCGTCGGGGAGGAAGTAGTTGGTGAAAGTGGGTGAAGTCGGTTCCGTCTCAGTGGATGTGGACGGGAAATAAGTGGGTAGCAGGGGATCTGAGGGAGTGAAGAGCACAGCAAGGACATTTTCAGTGGACTTTAGATGGAAGTAGATCGGGGGGAAATCTTTTAACAGTTGCTTAAAATGGGTTAATTAGTTAGTAACCTCCACTTAGCTACTAGATGAGCAATTGTTGTTAGATGATACATCAACAAGAATATTAGTTTCCGTATTTTCTCGCATAGTGACCGCATCCGCGTATAAGCCGTACCCGTAAAATTGCCTTAAAATCGTAGAATTGTACAATTTCTCTCGTATAAGTCGTCCCCTGATTCACAATTTTCACCTCCATATTCATGGTTTTAATAGGGAGTACAAATGTGTTACTTTGATTGGCACTTCTTAAGAAAAATCATTATACGTGGTATTTCTGACATACCGTATGAATCCAAATACGGTGTGTATGCGAGAAAATACGGTAGTTGATTAAAAGGAGCATAATAAAAAGTGTTCATTGTACAGAAGAAAAAAAACATTCTTACCATACTTACATTTAAACTAAACCTACTTGTTTGTGATTATTATTGAAGATTGTTTTGCATTAAATAAAACACTGTTTGGTGGTAAATTCCCCCTCTACCCCAAAAAGTTTACATTTGTTCCGTATAAAAACTAAACATCTTAAATGTGTTATATATTTGGAAAAACACTGATTATGGAGAGATTATGGTGCTACTCTTAATTATACATACAAACTATAGTTGGTTTATTTGGCACTAAAATAAAAGATTAAAAACTCAAAATCCTGTTACCCTTGAAAAACAGAAAACACTGGGAGCAGATAAAGCCCCTCTTAGTTTTATATCAAAACTATCATTTGTGTTAGTTTTTCCTAGTTAGTTAGCCAATTAGTCAACTGCAGTTGTGTTATAATTTGTCTTTGGTGACAGCCAAGCTTTTTGCCCCAAGGAAACAAAACAGCGTCAAATTCTGCCCGGCAACCATTGGCTGTTTGCTAAATAATGGCTGCAATCAAAATGCTATTGTGATGAGATCTTTTCTTTTTTCGTCGCAGCTGTTTTTAAGTTCTGCCTGTAACGTTGCACAAAGGAACTGTTTCTCAGAGATCCCTCTCAGGCCCCCTAACATTGCAGTCCGAATCAGGACCGTACGGACTAATGGATCAGGATAGGGGAGGGTGTCTGGAAGAGGGCATGAGCGTGGTCCAGAGAATGTCTGGTTCCTGTCACCCAGTTAATGATCGGTCGTACTTTCCACGTTCCCGCAGCACAATGAGCGCTGCGAGCGTCCACCATTAAAGTCCAGTGTGGTGAAGCTGTCAGGCCTGCTCCTGATTCCTTTCCCCCCTGAGGGCTCGGGTCTGCCTGAACCCTCGAGTGTGAAAGCATTAAAGAAAAGAAGGGTTGGTGGGGGACTGCTCCTCATTAGCCCCGAGCCGGAGCGCTAGGGATTAACCCTGTGAAACCTCCCATGAGTTCTTCAAAGCCAAAGACGGCAACTTTCCAAGCCATGTTTTAACAATGTGTGATTTTTGTGCTTTGGATCAGTTACAGAAGACACGCAACACATTTGCATCCCAATTTCCTACATTCATCCCACGAGGTCTGCAACTTCCAGTTTACAGTTTGCAATAAATCAAACTGGGATACTTTATTTCCAATTTCACGTTCCTTGGCAGTTACATTTGAAGTGACATTGCCAAAGACTTGCCAAGCATCCTAATGGAAACGCTTATTTTTTTTCGACTGTTAATTACTTTCATTAGTTTCATTACTCTCTTTGCATGTCCAATCTTGATCATTAGAATGCAGTAAACATCAGCAAAACTAGAATAAAAGACGCCATTTGCTATGCAAGTACAAAAATAATGGCCTGAATAGGACTACGTAAAAGTAGTTATACCCGTTATTTGTTAACTCATTGCCATTGAATGAGTTCATGCTGGGCCAAATAACCTTGCATGCTTATATTTCCGTGTCTTTGATGGCGCTAGATGTCCAACCCTTTGACTGTGACCCTCTTTCCTAGTTTACATGGATTTGTCAGGCAGTCAATGAGTAAATACTGCTAGCGACTTTTACGTACCCCGTTAATTAGATCCCCATTTCCTCCAAGAAGCCGATTTAATGTGCATTTTTACGATGCATCATTTGCTGAGCACGCAAACAATGCGATAGAATGTGCGCCCCACTTTGAAGTGGTCCCAAACATCTCATGCGTCCTCTTCTGTTTCTATTTTGTAATTGAATTGCTGTGTTGTTTATACACAGACTTTGGCTGCAGGCCGATGCTGTATATCAAGCAACAAAATGAAAAAGACACCCACACTGCCGGGTGATGACGGGGCATTCCTGCCTGCACGCCGTATTGCTTTACAGAACGGGTAGAAAATATCTTTGGCAGACAGCGAGGCATCATACACGGGTCTGTTTCAAGTTATTAATTGCCCACTCTCCAAAAAAAAAAAAACAGCACGTAGGGTGCGTTTCGTGACCTTTCCGCCGGGCATCTTCAAGTTTCTTGTGCTCGGCCCATGCATCATACCGCTAATTCGCATTCGGCTAACCTTATTAACGCAGTAACCAAAGCTGGCAAATGGAATCAAATAAAGGCGTGTTAACGTTCCTCTTAATGTCTTTCTGAATCCATGCAACTCACCACTACATTGGTATTTTGAGTTGACCATGCTTGTGGTTCAAAAATTGCAACTTAAATCAAGTTTACCCAGTAGAAATGCAGTGAATTTGTTGTAGTTCCCTCCCAAAAATACCTTTTCTTCCCCATATGTTAATTACTCTAACCCACAGGTGTCAAAGGGGGGGCCCAGGGGTCAAATCTGGCTCGCTGCATCATTTTGTGTGGCCCGAGAGAGTAAATCATGAGTGCCAACTTTCTGTTTTAGGATCAAATTAAAATGAAGAGTATAGATGTATATTAAATTTCATGATTTTCCCCCCTTTTAAATCAATAATTGTAATTTATTTATCAAATTATTTCTGTGTTTTAGTTCAAAAATCATTTTGTAAAATCTAAAAATATATTTAAAAAAAAACTAAAATAAACATTGTTTTAGATCTATAAAAAAATGAATATTCAGGGCTTTTAATCCAGTTCTTTTAATCCATTTACTAAAAAATATTATATCTAAAATGGTCTGGCCCACGTGAAATCAAGTTGATGTTAAACCGTTAAATCATTTTGTAATATCTAAAAAATATTTTCTGTTTTCCACTTTAATATGGAAAATAATTAAAGAAAATTTTGGTTTCCTTTTGAAATAAAAAACAAATGATTAAAAGAAATTTTCCCTCACTAAGAAAAAAAACTCAAACATTGTTTTTAATGTTGCTTTTAATCCAGTTCTTTTAATCCATTTATTTAAAAAAAATCTAAATATTATATCTAAAATGGTCCGGCCCACATGAAATCGAGTTGACGTTAATGCGGCCCTCGAACCAACCCGAGTCTGACACCCTTGCTCTAACCGAAAAAAATGGCCATATACCTCAGTAATTTGGGTTCATCTATTAATTGGGTTTCTGCTGGATAAGGAAATAGCCCAATGAGACGTGTATCTGAGCAGGGTGTGGACCTGAAAACGTCTTGTGTGGAGCTCCACGTCAGGCCATACAATGACGTCTTTATATGGCCCCCTCGAGAACACTCTCCCCTCTGTGGCGGCGACGCCTTATCCGACGCATCCCTCCTTCCTTTCCAAAGGAAGGGTAGGAAAGCAGACAGAAGAAGGGAGTGTTGATGAACAGAGGAGCTGCTATCCAGGTTTCTAATTAGCCGAAGACGCGCAATGGGCGCTGGCCGAGAGAAGGGAAAGTGATAGGAAGGATAAAGTTGTAGAGGACAGACAGCACCTGCTGACTGACTGTGAGACTACATTGATGCTCGGGTCCTAGTTTTCTTGAAGTTAAATCTGTGCCGGTGGACAAGTGGTTAGCGCAATGGGGGTCAGACTCGGGTTGGTTCGCGGGCCGCTTTAACGTCAACTTGATTTCACGTGGGCCGGACCATTTTAGATATATTTAGATTTTTTTTTTTAAATAAATGGATTAAAAAAACTGGATTAAAAGACCTGAATATTCCTTTTTTTAAAGATCTAAAACAATGTTTATTTTAGATTATTTTAAATGATTTTTGAACTAAAAACACAGAAAAAAATGTATTAAAAAATTACAATTATTGATTTAAAAGGGGAAAAATCAGGAACTGTAATAGACATCTATACTCTTAATTTTAATTTGATCCTAAAACAGAAAGTCGGCACTCATGATTTACTTTCTCGGGCCACACAAAATGATGCGGCGGGCCAGATTTGGCCCCCGGGCCGCCACTTTGACACGTGGGTTAGCGCGTTAGCCTCGCAGTTCTGAATTCAAGGGTTCAATCCCTGCTTTGGACCTTCATGTGTGAAGTTTGCGTCTTTGCGTGGGTTTTCTCCAGGTACTCCAGTTTCCTCCATTGTCACAAATGCACGTCTGGTTGGCTAGCCACCGATTCAGGGTGCCTGTAATTGGCTGGGATAGGCTCCAGCACCCCCGGTGTTCAATTGAACAGTGTCACTCATTCCTTTTGGAATACATAATAATGAATTACATACCGAAATCGATCCTAATAAGTGGGTGGGGCCAAGGCAGATGAGAAAGGAAAACTAAGTAGGATCTAATTTCATTATTAAGCCTTTTCTGTGTATCTTTTGGCTGTATATTTGCTTTCAATTGATGGTCTGTTATCATTTTAAAGTCAGTTGTTGTAGCATTTCAGAGCAACTTTAAAGTCAAATGGCCTGCAAATGAGGATTATTTTGTGAAATGCTTTGCAATTTCCTTCCTAATTGATGGTCTGTTGTCATTTTAAAGTCACTTGTTGTAGCATTTAAAGTCAAATAGCCTGCAAATAAGCATTAGTATTTTTGTGTTTAGCCTATTTGTCCCTGCTGCGATCAAAATGAAGCTTTGGTTTTTGAACAGCTCCGAAACAAAACGAGAGAGAGCAATACTTTCTGCAGAGGATAAGGATTCTAATGCAGAAGCAGCAGGTGTGGTGTTCACTCACTTGTGATGAGTTTAATGGAACGTCATCGAGTTTAAATACATTCGCCAGGAGGAAGCATCTGTGTTATTGATTTTAGATGCTGATAAATATAGAAGCCTATGGGGCAGAAACGTGTGTGTGTGTGTGTGTATGTGCACAAATGAGCGATTTCATGGAGGTCACTTGGCGAAACCTGAGCCTGGTCACAGAAATCTCATGCTACACTCTTGTGTTCACATCACTTTGGTGTCCTCCTTTGCCACGCGATGTCATTCATGAACAGCTTGAATTCAAAGCTTTATTTATCATTATTGTACTTTTAGGGAGATGTATTCTTTTCTTAAAGAAAGAGAGATTTGTTTTCTAGAAATCCTCCTGCTGGTCTTGAAAGAACATCTAGCAGCGGAAAGACTATTTTCTTTAAGCTGTGTTGGGATGTTAGATAAAAATGGAAGGCAACTCAGAAAATTGAAAAAAATTCTAGCAGAAGAGATTTGAACGTCGCCACATGAATATTTAATAGGTTTTCTGCATTGAGGGCAGCTGTTGTCGACACTTCAGCATGAAAGAGGTCAAAGAGGAGGAAAGAAATGAACATGATGTCTTTCACAAAAAGAAGTGTGTAGTGGAAGTTGTAAATTACTAAGTCCTGCCCGCGGGCATCAGTTCAAACACGATCAGAGAGCTTCAAAGTGGACACGTTGAAGTTCGGATGACGTCCTTGCAAAGCATTTCTGATGAAAACGATCGTCATTGGAATACTTTGATACCTTGACTTACATAGGATTTATTATTTATTTTTTTGCTTAGTGCAAATCATTAGGGAGTGCTTTGTGTCCGAAATGGCTGCTCGTAAATTAGGCCAATGTCTGTTTAGTTGGTCTCCACAATGGCTGAATTGAAAGGCAAATCAGTAGCATGGTGGTTTAAGAGGTTTAGAATGTCTTCATCAAAGTGTTTGAAAAGGGTCTTCCTATAGTAGTAGCTATACCAGTGGCGGGCCGTCGGGGCCTTCAAGGCCTTCTCTGCTGGCCTAAGAAATATCTGAATCATATTATATTTTGTCCATCAATACTTATTATTCCAAATGGTCTGTTAGCTTCCTTTCATTGCTTTCCCCACTGGTTGCACTGCTTCCAGATGTGTGTTTTCATATTGAAGCATTTTACCAATCACATTTCAGCCATTATTTGTTGCCAGGGTCAGAAATCTGCCTCAAGGTCTTCACAATCAGTTCTGCAGGCAAATCTGTCACAACCGGGAACGAACATTTTCAGCACTAAATCGAATAAAAACGTATGCCAGAAATATGACAGGACAGGCTCGACTTTCAGCATTAGCTTCGATGGCGATAGAAAAGAAGGAAGAAAGAAAGGTGGATGGATATTGTGTACAGTTAAAAAGGATTTTTGGTGAGTAAAATATGGCTATATTCCTAAATAATATTTCAATTGTATGAGGTTATTATTGATTATTTTTTATGTGATGCAGCTGTAGCTATAGTAGAGGTTTTATAGGCATAAAATAGTTTTTGAGGGTTGGATTGATTCGCTGAAGGCGTCGCTAGAAAATGCACGGACCGCCGCTGAGCTATATTAGTACAATGTTTTTTGTATTAGGTCAGGGAAATGCAAAAAAATGAGGAATGATTGTTATTGATTTCATTTTTCTTTCAATGCAATGTGGAGAAGTGAGTGAGAGATTCCCAATCAAGGCTTTTGGGTTTGAATCTCAGGGTTCTTCTCATGCAGTACAAATGTAGAGCGTAAAACTACTCACTGTGGCAGACTGAGTCACTGACAGGCGTGCAGTGGGCCAGCTGGATCTCGGTCTCGTCGTCGCAAATGGTGCAGGGCAGGCAGGGGTCCAGCGAGCTGTCGCGGTCCGAGAAGGTAAAGTCCACGCATTCCTCGCACACCGTGTCGTGGTCGTGCTCGCAGTGGGCAAACACGCCCTCACCGGCTGGGCACACGGTGCAGGGCTCGCAGTGTCCCGACAATGAATTAAAGTAGAAGTTGTAGCGGCAAACGCAGATGGCGTCGTTGGAGTCGGTGCACGGGGTCTCCATTCGCATCAGGCCCGTGCACTCGGTGCAAGGTTGGCACTGCTCGGTGTGGCTGTAGTTTTCGGAGTAAGTCTCACCTGGAGATGAGGGTGTAGAGCACAGTATGAGTATGAGAAAAAACTGAAAAATTCTGTCACGCAACAAATGATCACCAAGGACAGAATCCGAAAAAAGACATTAACATCTAACTTGATTTCATTTAAATACCTGAAAGTTTTTTGCAGAAGTACCCTTGAACTTGATAGAAAATCCAATGCATAAATAACAAAATAAAATAAAATCAGGACACTGAAATGATACTTTTTTATAACTGAGTGCATGAAGTCAGTTTTAATTTTAAGAGGTGCACTTTCTATCTATATGTAGCAAAGGTGTTTTTAAAAATTTATTCTGTGAAATATTTCGATATTACATTGCAAAATTCTCGTATTAATTCAAAATGCATTTGATCTTTTCACATGTTTTTGGTGGAAAAAATACATGAAAAGCTGCACTTCCATCCGCGTTCACTAGTTAGCAGCCACTTTGCCCTGACATGTATTAATAAATATTAATATGTCCACTCGGATGTGTTTTTGCATGTTTAAAATCCTGCATTTAAGCAGCTTTGGCCTAAACTTTGTTGGCACATAAGCAAAACTGAGAAAAAAATATATAATGAAACCCATATGTCATTCAAACTTAACAGTTCACTTTTTGCGCTGAATCAGGTTTCAAAAATAAATTGACATAAATGTACTTTTTCCATTGTAATGCATTTTTTTCCAAATTGACCTACAAAAATCATCTTAAATTGTAGTCTCGGGATTAATTGGGATTTAATGGAATAATGACCTGTCAATCGAGATGCGAATCATATCGCCAAATATCAGGCGATACACACCCCTAATGTGTAGCATAGATTTTTTTATTTCCCATTTGAGCATAGGGAATATTTCCAGCCCCTTTCCAACTAGGTTGATGTTGGAGTTTTGGATATCGGACATAAATAACATGGCACCTGTCTGTTTTGGGATGTTTAAATGCTCCTTGGGCTGCTTATCTTCCTGCAGCGGAGTAAATCATTGGCAGCCTGAGCTGGCGTGGATGTAACAGTAGTAAGTAGTAAGATGATGTGTGAATGTCTCAGACTGCACATGGGAGTGTCATGTTGATTCACAGCAGTTTAAGAGCTGCGAATATCCCACCGCACCTTTCTTGTCTTGCTGTTTTAAGCACGTGTATCAAATCCAACCGAAACTGGCACCGCCAACACCTTGTGAACAGCAGGGATGTTTTAAAGGCTGCTTTGATTTTGCATGCCCGGTTCGGTAAGAAAGGGGGGAAAGATTTAGTCAAGAATGTTGAAGCGAAAGTAATCACAAAGCAAGATCAACAATTAAAAAGGTGTTGTTTTTTTATATATATACAAAAGGACCACACATATTGATGTCGACAAGTGAAATGGGACGGTGAATGCAATGTATTGGGGTCAGGTGGGGGGTTGTACTGACTAGCCTCTCTCGACATATCCTATATATCATATCAGAATGCCATTTGTGTCATCAATAATGCAATGCTGAGGAGTATCCCAATTTAGTTGAAGCTTGTAGCCCCCGCTGCACAAAAAAAGTACTTTAGTCATTTTAGACACTCCCAACCTGCCCTAAAAAGGAGTGTAAATCTATGGCATATTCAATCCAATTTGTTGCAACATTATATATATCATAACTGGTTATATTTTTCCTTTTTTGGTAGGGGGGGGGACTAAGCAAGTAACCTTTCAAGGGACTGTAGTCACTACAGTGGACACTAATCCTAAGCCTAACTTTTTAAAGTGACTCTTTTTGGTCTTTCAAAAAAAGCAGGAGGGAAGGGTTGTTTACTTTTTGATATTTAAGACCCTTAATTCTCAAAATATGTACATTTGCCTTGCAATATAACTGCCTGCTGCCATGAAAGGGCTGGTGCATAATTAAGGCTTTTAATGAAAAGTAACCATACAAATCACAAATACTGTGAGAATATTAACCAAATTAAAAACTAAACAGGGGAAACCCACACTGATGAACAAACAAATATTACTTACGGGAACCAGGAAACAATTCTCCCACAAAGATGTACAAAAACACATGATGCAAACAAATTGCTGACAATCAAAATCACCTGGGTCACACAAGCAAGGAAATGAGAAAGGAGAGCCAAAAGGGACAAATTAGGACAAAGGCATCCAAATCATGCAAACAGCCCACATGAGGAAAACACATCCATCCACCAACCCCAACAAAACATTAGCTATATTTGATGAGCAATTTAATAACTTAATAATATTAATAGTGGACTGAGTCAAGGATTTCCAAGCTTTCACAAGATAACTTTAAAATGATCTTTTAGTTGAAGGGTTAGGAACCTTTTTTGACATAGAGAGCCATAAACAATTCCTATTTTCAAATTTTCTTCCTTGAGAGCCATACTTAGAATTAAGAGTAAAAATATGAAATGAGATATGATTTTTGGGGTCATTTTACCACTTTTGAAGTACTAAATGTCTCTGAATTCTTTTGACAACACTGTTATGCAGTTGATAATCCATGAAAATATGCATGCAGAATAATGAAAAAAAAGATTATTTAAGCGGCGCTAGAGTTAGTGTCATCGCCATAGTGCTGACGTGATGCTCCTATTGGTGCATTCGGGACTCGGCTCTGTCACCAATGGTTTAAATACATATTTTACCTCAAGTTAGCGAAGAGCCACATACGGCTTCTGAGCCATAGGTTCCCTACCCCTATTTTAGTTCAACTTAGTATTTAATAACTCCAGAAAGGTAGTCTTAAAGACTGGTGGGCACTCTTAGGGTCTGTCAGGATGGTAAAAGTGGCGTATGACTTTAAAAACAGAAGAAAGTTGACCTAAAAAAAACAAAAAACTGGGGATGTGAAGAGAATTTCCTGTGCAGGAATAGACATCATCATTCCAGGATTTTTTTAAAGTGTCCATACAGGGAAATCTGGGAGTAAAGAATTTAACAATGGGTTACTTCCACCTGCCAAGGTGTGGTAGGAAGTGGTGGGAAGACAAGTGGATTGGGAATTTCCCATCTTTCCTTGACCTTTCCCCTCCAGCCTGCAATGCTCGTCCAATTGGCTCTTAATCACAACACTGACCTGTCAGCTTTTTGAGGAGGATCTATGGCTCCAGACCCGAGAGAACGCGGGAGACAGCTAATTAATATTTCAACACTGCTGACTCTGGCTCGAGTGGTGAGGTGCGGTGCTCACGTGGGGGTGGGCTGTCTCGCGGGGGTTACACCGAGAGGAAGTGGGAACAAAATGGCGCTGCGGTAACTAAAGATTGGCTGCCAAACAGGAAATTTTGCACTTTGCAAATCATCAATGATTCAGTCGAGCATTTCAGCCGCACGCGCAGGTGAGTCGAGGCCGGGCCGCATTTAAGCCCATCGCTCGCCACGTGCCGCGGGAAATTAGAAGTAGCCTCTCAAGGGCCCCGCGCATGTAAGTACAGCTCGGCTGGAAATAATTGTTCCTGATAAGCATGGCGAAGGCGTTTAATTAGCGGCGGGCGGATGGCTAAACTGCATTCGTGTAACAGTATGCATGATGAATGAGCAGATTGAGCCCTCAGGTGCGCTGATTCTTAATACCAATTTATCCGCCGGTACAGTTGGGTGAGTCATCACAACCGGGGGTGAAGGGGTGAAGGGGGTTTTTGAATAGAGAAATAAAAAATGGATCGTTGACAGAAGTGCGAGGGAGGATGGCGGATCCGGAACAATTGGGAAAAGGCGGGTGAACAAACACAAAATAATTGACGGCAATTTACGAGCTTAAAGCAGAAGAATACGATACGCGTGCGATTTTAAAACAAAGAGCAGGCTGTTCAAGTTCATGAATGTTTTACAGTCGAGATGAGATAGCTCCATCTTTGTTAGGACTCCCTTGAGTAATAAAGAATAAGAGAATTCAAAGTACAGATCAATTGGGGATTATGATGGCTATTGCCCAAAAAGTAGTAGTTCAGTATCGGCGTCCGATTCGGATATTTTTGGGGTATTGGATATGCTCGCAAGATTAAATATGATCACGTACTAATTGCATGTTTTCAGTAGTGTTGTATTTTTTGGGCTGTAAATCAAACCACCAGCCAAATGTATATGATACGTATCAATAACAATATTATAATATGAGGAAATAAATGAGGGATATTTGAGAGGCTATTGGCAATCCTTATCCACGAAGCTTTTTTATCATACCAAATATGTATTACAAATAAAAATGAGATATGCTAATCGGGGTACTTTTGTAAAATTGTTCTGTTTTAACCGCGTTGGATAATTCCCCCGCAAAATGATCACCTTTTCTTTTATAAATTGACAAAAATACTTTATATTTTCACTGCGAACTTCGATACTTTGCACTTCTGGATACATTTAATCCATTTTTATCCCCAGTCTGTGTTTAGTTTGGCTAAACTTTTCTCAAGATGTCAGCCAAAATCTGACAAAAACTGGTTCCGTCATAATTCAACATGGAATTTACAAGTCAGCTTTGGCAAAAGAAAAACATTGCTGGGAAATGTGTAACATCCCATGTGGAAATATGAGAAATATAGCTTTTTTTTCAGACGCTAGGATGTTAGTACGCAGTGTTTTGGCAGAAAAAAAAGACATCTTTGACTATGATCCAGGAACTAAGACAACAAAATTGATTGGGATGGTTCAAAATCATAAATCACATGAAAAATAAATGCTCTATTTTTATTGTTACAAATTGATTTGGAACTGCAACACTTTTAAGAGCCAAAAAAAAAACAAAGAGCAATATGAACTATAGTAGTTATATTTTTGTCTGTGCATTTTCACTCATTTGTGTTATTAATTATTTAGTTTTGACCCCTTTTACAAAAGTTAAGAATGCGTGAATCACCTCCATGTCATGTTACGGTCCCTAAAGTTGACAATTTGTGCTTTATTTCTTTTAAAGTGATTAAATTGTTACTTTAACCATGACTAATGGAGGATTTATGACAGCTTCTGCCCACACAGAGGACCAAGGTGGTACATGTAAAGCCTTTCTGTTAAACTGGGGGTCAAATTGACCCTTTTTAAAGTTGAAAGGGGATTCAATTGACCCATTTCCTCCTAAATCATTCAAGGTGAAATGAACTCAACTGGAGGTCAACCATACAGACAAAACTTCAATTGGCTTCCTATTGTGGGACGATGTCCCAATAATTTGCCCACAATAGTTTTGATGCTCAAAGTGAGTCCAGTTGACTTTTTAGAGAAGTTATATCTGTAAAAATCATTGTAAACTTAAATTTTGGATGAAATGGGTTTGTTATGGTGCTACTATAAGGAAATGTGATCAAATTTGAGGTCCCTCCTAATTTCCCAGCGTTTTAAAATGTATTTTAAGTATTTACTCATTGGCTGCCATTGACGGTGATAAACGTCCAATCTATTTTAACAGGGAGCCCTCCTTGTCAAAATGGATTGGATGTCTATCGCCATTAATGGCATTTAGACATGATGAGTCCATACTAGTTTTCCAAGTTGAAATGGATTTGATGTCTATAACAGTTATAGAGTACGTTTTTTGTAAAACCGATCTCGTTTTACCCATTTCGGCTCTAATCCGGATCGTCTCGGTCACTGGTAGAAGATGAAAACATCATTATCGACTGCTAATATTATCTGGCTATGAGCACGTGCATTCCCCTTTCACACATCCACCTTTTCACTATATAAATATAGCGCGTCAGCAAGCAATGTACCCAGACAGTCAAGATGTCAGCGTCATACAGCGACATCTACAGAATCTTGAATTAACTGCATACTGATTGGGCACTCCGTCCACTTTGGAGAATTTTTTAGACTTTTAAGTGTCCCCTATGTGCGTAAATAAGGCACTGTTTACGTGACCATTTAATGTCAAAGCTGTGATATGCAATGTAGGCTGAATTCAAGGCACTTGTGCGGGCCGTATTCAATGACATTTTCATCATTGGCTGTAGGCCAATAAAAAATGGGTGGGATTTTGATAACTGCTTTAAAGTCGTTTTAGTTGAAACTTTCTTCAAGTTGAAAACTGTATGGAAATATACAAAATGTGTAGATATTTAGCCCTTATCAAACGCAACTTACTGTCAAGACACTGTGCGCACGCAGTCTGCTTGGCGCCGCAAGGCGTGACCACGCCCTCGCCGGGCGGACACTCCCGGCAGCACTCTCCGTCTTTGGTGTACTGGCCCGAGTCGCAGGGAACCGCACGCTCACTCTTGGACGCCGCCGACGCCACCTTGAGGCAAGACGCACACGACAAATGGAAAGTAGAGCATCGTCATAAATCCCGAACCGTCAAAACAAGCTTAAGTGCAAGCGTAGATGTCTGACTTTGCCATTGACTTTTTTGTGACATTCAAGCGGTGATTGGAACGATTGCGCAAGAATAGCAGGAAAATGAACAAAAAAAATGCAAAAATTGTATGGGTGTTGAAATACCCATAGCCATTTGAAGGCCAAGGTCTGTGGGTGTTAAACAGGACAATCTGGTCCCGCATCCATTCCCTGTGCGGTTTCAATGAAATGTGTGGTTGTTAAATAAACCCACATTTTTTTAGGTTTGTCTGTTCTTTTCTGGGGACTCACAAAGCCTGAGGCCTTGCGGAACTTTGCTTCCAATGTGACATTTTCCCCGTGATCCATTTGGGCTTAGAGTCTGCTTGTCTTGCATTCACCCGGATTTCACGCTCACTTAATGCAACGAGCAGGTGGGTTGGGGGGGGGGCAATGCGGTTTATTCCTAAATTGAATCTGTGGCCGCCCTTTCGGCCAGCTGTCATTGCACAGCTGGTTGGCAACGCGGCCGCGGCGATTCCGCCAGCCGCTCGCTGCACTCCTGCCTCGCTTTCATTCAAAAAGTCCTCTAATAACAACTCTGTCAAGTTTCCAACCGCAGTGGGCTGCCAAACTTAAACTAAAACCACTTGCTCTGTGTCTAAAGTGGACGCTATGATGATTGGCTTAGTTTTTGAATGAAAATTAACCCCCAAAAAATACTTTATTCAAATAAATGACACGGATTATATACTATATATTTTACGTTTAAATCAATCCACAAAGATGTCAATCTGACTTAAATCCAGCCAATAGTTTTCCAAACTTAGCAAAGCTATATATTAGATATGAATATAACTTTTACAAAAACCCAATAGAAGCTAATTATAAATGATTCAACAAGTATGACTCCAATTTTTTGAGAAACTTGAAGCGTTGATTGGCCTGCGACCCACTCTTTGGGGAAACAATGCTTCATCATCATAGAGAAAAAAAACTTTACTATTAAAAAGTCCAAGTAACCTAAATTCATTTTTGGGAGAAAAATGAGAACCCTGAAAAACCCACACAGGCCTGGGGAGAAGATGCAGTCTACAAAGGCCTTAGCCTCCAACATGCTAACCGCTTACCCACCGTCCCATGTGCACAAAAATTGCAAATATATTCTCATATATATATATATATATATATTTATATATATATATATATATATATTCTCATATATATTTATATATATATATATATATATATATATATATATATATATATATATATATATATATATATGTATACATACATACATTGCATATATTCACTCAATGAATATACTGTGTAACATGATAAGATTAATGAGGGCAGCATGGCGAAAAATCCACTTTTGACCCCAATAATGATAAAGTTTGGGCAACAAGTTAAAATTTTAACTTGTACACTTTTTCAAATAGATCACATCTTCCCAAAACATCCATATATTCCACATTAAAAATTGATCAATTTTTGCACCCTGACAAAAAATCATGCCAGAACCCATTTTCGACCCCTGACAAAAAAAATCATGCCAGGACCCATTTTGGACCCCTAACCCACAGTTTGGAACACCTTTACATAATTTAAAGGGAAACTTTGCAATCCTCTCCTTCCCCAAAATAAAAAAAAACATGTTTTATATAGTTTGTAAACATGATTCTAAAAAGATTATTGACATTATAGATTATGCCTCCATAATTTCTGGATTATCTTTAAAACCCTCATGTTCTTTAAATTATAAACTCAAGATGCCGACCACTATATCTTTCATTTCCCTTGAACTAAAATCAGCATAACTCACAGCAAAATAATTTGTCACCGTGTCTATTTACTGAACGAAGTCCCTCCAATTATGGAAATCAATCAATTTTATGCCCCTGATCCATAGTTTGCTAAACATTGAGTACCTAAAAGCCCATAACCTTACCCATTGCACATGCATGCTTTTTAATTCTTTTTTTTATTTCATGCAACTGGCAAAGAAGTCCCTCCAACTCCAAAATTCCAAAATAAAAAGTATCAAGCTACTTACCAGAACATACATGATCACTAGTGTAGGAAAATAAGTCATCCTCTTTGAATGTTTCATCCAAAAAAAACTACGAGAAGAGTATCTGTATTCTTATTTTCATCCCAATTGAATATTCTCCTTTTCTCTTCAAGTCAGCGAGTCCACTGCAGCATCAAGAAGAAGAAGAAGAAGAGGAGAAGAAGGAGGAGGAGGAGGAGAAGGAGGAGCAGGAGCAGAGTGTCCTGTCCGAAATGAGGCTCGGATGCAAGTGCAATGCAGAGGAAGAAGAGGAGAAGTGAGTCCCCCTCTCTCTTGCTCTCCCTTTCTCTCCCCCCTCGTTTTGCAACTCTCCCTCCCTTGCAGGTGCACAACAGAGAGGTAATAAAGACACGCTGCAGTCACGACGCGAACACGGTTTAAGCAAAAATGAGGAGAAAATCACATTTATTACATTCCGTTACTTTCTATGACATCACATGATTGTTACTCATTTGTGCATTCGAGGTTCTTCATTCAAATAACTACATGGAAATTTGAATGATCAAAACTCAAACCTAGATGTAATATATAGTTGTATATATGCAGAAATATGTTCAGATTAAAATATACATATTTTTTACCATTGCATGCAGATGGCTGGGCTCCATTTGCTCTACATATTCTGCATAGTTTAGTTCATCAATGATTTATGCATGTATCAGTACTGTCATTGGCCACAAGAGGGAGACAGATGTGTTTAAACTCACAATCTATACTTATGTATACAGACGCTCCCCTACTTACGTACAACGGTACATACGAACATGTCTGCAAATTGCGTTTAAGTCCAAAAATGTTCGCAAGTCCAATTTTGTATTTCGCGCCTTTTTCGGAGTAGTACTTCCTTCTGCCGCTAATACCGACACCTGGCGCTGTGAGAGCTCAGCTCACCCAGCATCTACCTTCTTCTTCGTTGCAATGCGAAAGTGCGTGAATGTATCTCCAGTGTGCAAAGAACCTTTTTCATTTGTATCATTAAATATCTCATGCATCCAATATTGAATATGGTTGGTAAAAAGCTAAAGGCTTCTATTGAGGGAGTTGCAAGGAAGAGGCAAGCCATTTCATTTGAAACGAGTGGCAATAATAACGAAGCTTGATGCACGTGAGAGTGGTGAGCGTTTCACGGGCATTGAATCGTTCGACCGTCAGTACCATTTATAAACAGAAAGATCGAGCAGCAGGACCCAAATATTGAACGTTGCACAAAGTTTGCAAATCAATTGAATGATGCCATACAGTGCTACCGCATCATTTATGATGAAAAAAAGAAGAAAACTGTGCAATCGTCATTAGGTCGCTTCTTTTGGCCAGTTTCTAATACATAAATCTCTCTCTCTCTCTCTCTCTACAGTACTGTACATATTCTCTCCATTTTATAATTTTTTTTTTCAGTACAAACCAATGCGTGTTACTTATACAAGCCTTAAACATACAAATGCACTTATATAAACCTTCAATATACTTATATCAGCCTTAAACATAAATTATAATACAAAATATAGCACTGAATCAACTTACAAACAAATTCAACTTATGAACAATCGCTCGGAACCAATTAGTATAGTAAGGCTTTTTTTCCTAAAAAAAACGACATAGTATAGTATGGCTTTTTTCCCCTAAAAAAACGACATAGTATAGCATGGCTTTTTTTCTTGAAAAACGACATAGTAGAGGAAGGCTTTTTCCCTAAAAACGACATAGTATAGTATGGCTTTTCCCCCTAAAAAACGACATAGTATAGTATGGCTTTTTTCCTTTAAAAAACGACATAGTATAGTATGGCTTTTTTTCTTAAAAAACGACATAGTATAGTAAGGCTTTTTTTCTTAAAAAACAACATAGTATAGTATGGCTTTTCCCCCCTAAAAAACGACATAGTATAGCATGGCTTTTTTTCTTGAAAAACGACATAGTAGAGGAAGGCTTTTTCCCTAAAAAAACGACATAGTATAGTATGGCTTTCTTCCTTTAAAAAACGACATACTATAGTAAGGCTTTTTTTCCTAAAAAACGACATAGTATAGCATGGCTTTTTTTCTTGAAAAACGACATAGTAGAGGAAGCCTTTTTTTCTTAAAAAACGATATTTTATAGTAAGGCTTCTTTTCTTAAAAAACGACATACTATAGTAAGGCTTTTTTTCTTTAAAAAATGACATAGCAAGTAAGGCTAAGAGAGTCGGAGAATAAATCTGACTTCTGATTCTTCACCTTTTAGTTGTTGCTGTGGTCCACTGGCAAAATCATTGGGTCAGAACATGAGGCGGGAATCAGGAGTGAGTTCAATTCCACTTGTTGCAATTCTCAAATTGTTTATTGAGGTAATGAAAAGGATAAATACAACTTCCAACTTTACTGTGGTGCAGTGGCAAAGACAATGGGTCAGAAATTCAGGTGGACTCCAGTTCAAATCAGAAGTGAGTTTGGTTCCACTCTTTGCAATTCTCAAATTGTTTATTGAGGTAATGAAAAGGATAGATATAACTTCCAATCACATCATTTCAGAAGACACTGTGGTCCAGTGGCAAGAACAATGGGTTGAAATTGAAGTTGGACACAAGTTCAAATCTGGAGTGAGTTCAAGTCCACTCTTTGCAAATCTCAAATTGTTTATTGAGGTGATGAAAATGATAAATATAACTTCCAATCATCTCATTTCAGAAGTCACTGTGGTCCAGTGGCAAAGACAATGGGTCAGACAGACCTCAAGTTAGTGGATTTGACTGCCATGTGGGAAATGGGGTTCGAATCCCGCTCTCGTTTGACTAATCACTACACTAGTAGTTCAGTAAATGGGTAATCCTTTTTTCATTCAAATAAAGACTTAGTCATTTTTTTTCAGCAAAACAATATTTCCGGTCAGCCTTCGGCTGACCGGAAGACAGTTGGGAGGGGGGGGGGTTCCTGGTGGTGTTCGACAGTCGGCCTTCGGCCGACTGCCGACACCATACAGTCGTTGACTGGCGACACCGGGACGTGAACCCTCGACACCCACGTCGCAGGCAGGTGACTAACCCACTACACCACGAGGCGGCCCGCCTATACATGATTGGAAGTTATATTTATCCTTTTCATTACCAAATAAACAATTTGAGAATTGCAAAGAGTGGAATTGAACTCACTCCTGATTTGAACTTGTGTCCACCTTAAATTTTGACCCATTGTCTTTGCCACTGGACCACAGTGACTTCTGAGATGATGTGATTGGAAGTTATATTTATCCTTTTCATTACCAAATAAACAATTTGAGAATTGCAGAGTGGAATTGAACTCACTCCTGATTTGAACTTGTGTCCACCTTAATTTTTGACCCATTGTCTTTGCCACTGGACCACAGTGACTTCTGAAATGATGTGATTGGAAGTTATATTTATCCTTTTCATTACCAAATAAACAATTTGAGAATTGCAAAGAGTGGAATTGAACTCACTCCTGATTTGAACGTGTGTCCACCTTAATTTTTGACCCATTGTCTTTGCCACTGGACCACAGTGACTTCAGAAATGATGTGATTGGAAGTTATATTTATCCTTTTCATTACCAAATAAACAATTTGAGAATTGCAGAGTGGAATTGAACTCACTCCTGATTTGAACTTGTGTCCACCTTAATTTTTGACCCATTGTCTTTGCCACTGGACCACAGTGACTTCTGAAATGATGAGATTGGAAGTTATATTTATCCTTTTCATTACCAAATAAACAATTTGAGAATTGCAAAGAGTGGAATTGAACTCACTCCTGATTTGAACTTGTGTCCACCTTAAATTTTGACCCATTGTCTTTGCCACTGGACCACAGTGACTTCTGAAATGATGAGATTGGAAGTTATATTTATCCTTTTCATTACCAAATAAACAATTTGAGAATTGCAAAGAGTGGAATTGAACTCACTCCTGATTTGAACTTGTGTCCACCTTAATTTTTGACCCATTGTCTTTGCCACTGGACCACAGTGATTTCTGAAATGATGTGATTGGAAGTTATATTCATCCTCTTCATTACCTCAATAAACAATTTGAGAATTGCAAAGAATGGAATTGAACTCACTCCTGATTTGAACTTGTGTCCACCTTAAATTTTGACCCATTGTCTTTGCCACTGGACCACAGTGACTTCTGAAATGATGTGATTGGAAGTTATATTTATCTTTTCATTACCAAATAAACAATTTGAGAATTGCAAAGAGTGGAATTGAACTCACTCCTGATTTGAACTTGTGTCCACCTTAAATTTTGACCCATTGTCTTTGCCACTGGAACACGGTGACTTCTGAAATGATGTGATTGGAAGTCATATTCATCCTCTTCATTACCTCAATAAACAATTTGAGAATTGCAAAGAGAGGAATTGAACTCACTCCTGATTTGAACTTGTGCCCACCTTAAATTTTGACCCATTGTCTTTGCCACTGGACCACAGTGACTTCTGAAATCATGTGATTGGAAGTTATATTTATCCTCTTCATTACCAAATAAACAATTTGAGATTTGCAAAGAGTGGAATTGAACTCACTCCTGATTTGAACTTGTGTCCACCTTAAATTTTGACCCATTGACTTTGCCACTGGACCACAGTGACTTCTGAAATGATGTGATTGGAAGTCATATTCATCCTCTTCATTACCTCAATAAACAATTTGAGAATTGCAAAGAGTGGAATTGAACTCACTCCTGATTTGAACTTGAGTCCACCTGAAGTTCTGACCCATTGTCTTTGCCACTGGACCACAGTGACTTCTGAAATGATGTGATTGGAAGTTATATCTATCCTTTTCATTACCTCAATAAACAATTTGAGAATTGCAAAGAGTGGAATTGAACTCACTCCTGATTTGAACTTGTGTCCACCTTAAATTTTGACCCATTGTCTTTGCCACTGGACCACAGTGACTTCTGAAATGATGTGATTAGAAGTTATATCTATCCTTTTCATTACCTCAATAAACAATTTGAGAATTGCAAAGAGAGGAATTGAACTCAAGTCCACCTGATGTTCTGACCCATTGTCTTTGCCACTGGACCACTGTGACTTCTGTAAGTTTCAGTTTCTAATACATAAATCTCTCTACAGTACTGTACATATTCTCTCCATTTTATTAAATGTTTTTTTTTCAGTACAAACCAATGCGTGTTACTTATACAAGCCTTAAACATACAAATGCACTTATATAAACCTTCAATATACTTATATCAGCCTTAAACATAAATTATAATACAAAATATAGCACTGAATCAACTTACAAACAAATTCAACTTATGAACAATCGCTCGGAACCAATTGCGTTCGTAAGTAGGGGAGCGTCTGTACGTATATGTTGAAATTTGTAGTGGTTCCAAAAGCACTCACACAGTCCAAATGGATTGGGTGTCTTTTGGACTGAAACATGAACTTTCAATGCCAAAGTGGCTAATAACAGACTGGCCATTTTTAGCGTAGTAAGTAGAGAAAGGTGGATGAGTAAAAGAGGTGGAAAAGGAGAAATAAAAAATGCAGCCAGAATTTGACACTCCCATAGAGTTATAGATGGAACAGAAAGGTTGAATTTTTCACCATTTTGAAGCCCCATTTTACAAACTGAGCATTTTTCAGTAACAGTGACAGGGACTTTTCATATGCTAGTAGTGTTTCAAATGGGAAATGATCAAATCCTAACAGTTGGCATGTGCTTCGCCATTGACACAGCAACCTCTCTGACTGTGTTTTCTGCTGACCTAGCAGCGACCACTACTACACACATAGCCCATCCCACCCCCACTGGCACCAGCAACTGCAGAGAGAGTGATTTAGTTACACGGCCAAGATCCCTTATTGATCCCTGAAGGACGCCTTTCACTTCCGACCTTGCTCCTCTGAGATCATCGGCCCTATGGGCACCTCTGATTGACCCCCAGCCACTTCCTGACACCCTACGATATAGTAAACTGGTCACTTGGGGGTGGCATGGCTCAGGTGGTAGCGGAGTCGTCCCCCAACCCAGAGTTTGGTGATTTGATCTACTGCTCATTTGACCGAGTTCAAGCACCCTTTGAGCAGGATGCTAGTCCCATCATGAGTAGGTGACTGAGGAGACAGTGTTTAAGTGCTTTGAGTGTCATGACAGTAGAAAATTGAATTGCGTGAAAGGCCGTTTATTTAATTAGGTACTCACCAATTGGCTGTTTGGTTTAACTTGAATACAGTTCGATCATAATTATCATTTAAAATAAACGACTCTGGTCATTTGAATAATACACGTGTCAAAGTGGGGGCCCGGGGGCCAAATCTGGCCCGCCGCATCATTTTGTGTGGCCCGGGAAAGTAAATCATGAGTGCCGACTTTCTGTTTTAGGATCGAATTAAAATTAAGAGTATAGATGTATATTGCATTTTCTGATTTTCCCCCTTAAATCAATAATTGTAATTTTTTAATCATTTTTTTCTGTTTTTTGTTCAAAAATCATTTTGTAAAATCTAAAAATATATTTAAAAAAAAAAGCTAAAATAAACATTGTTTTAGATCTATAAAAAAAACTGAATATTCAGGGATTTTAATCCAGTTCTTTTAATCCACATGAAATCGAGTTGACGTTAACGCGGCCCGCGAACCAACCCGAGTCTGACGACCTTGAAATAATACATTAGCTCATAATATATCATTTTTTGGCTCGAATAAAACCAAATAAAGGTGAAAAACCCATTGTGACTTAAAAGAATATTTAATAGAATGGCACACATTTCATAAAATGGCAATAGATTAAATAACATAGTAAAACAATATGATGCTATACTAAAAATATCATGAAAACTTGGAAAAGTCAATCAAATTTAACGTACATACAATTGAAATTATAGTTAAATGAATTAGATCATATAAAACTATACACACAGCTTTGTTATTGCATCGCAGATTATTATTCAGCTCATCAAATTCTCTCAAACAGACACAAAAATGTATTCACCATATTGCATCAGCAAAACTAGAGAAATCCAAGGAATGTCTTAGTGATCGCGATGTGCTTATAAAATCCAGATGTTGGGCATCTTCACATAAAAAAAAAAGTCTTCACCTGCTGCCACTTGGAACACCACGCAAATGAAATCCAGCCATTTCTTCTTCTTTGGTTTCACCCAGCATGCATTGCAGGGCCCCTGGCAAGAGGATTGAAGCATGGGCCAAGATGAGTAGCGCTTTCACCTGCAAATGGTTATATAATGGTCTGGAAGCCAGAGTTGTGCTTCCCAGTGACAACAGAAGAGACAGTCGCGCTCATCCGTAGCGAATGAATACGAACCAAGGACATTACAAACCGCGAGGATGTTAGCCAGACACGCCAAGGAGGCGGGGGGGATTATCCCAGCAGGGCGTCTTTACGCTGTCTTATTCATGGCTGGGCTCCTCTCCTCAATACACCGCTGTGGTGTCAGGCCTTCAAAGAAGATGGGCTGCAATCCCACGATGAATGAGCTCCCATTGTAGAATTATGATACCGATAGTCTTTCTCTCCGTATTTTAAGTGTTCATTTAAAACAGACGCTTATATGAATGCTTCCCAGGCCTTTTTTATTTATGCCTCTTCAGTTTTTGAACTTTGAACTCGAGTCCCTCCAGGGCAAAAGTTGACATTAGAATGGCCCTGCATTGGAAATCATGTCAAGTGAATGCGTCCGTTTCCGGACAAGATTATTGTCATCATAAAACATTGAGTAACTAACTACATAGGCAATACAGGTGGTTGAGTGGATGAAACAGTCGCCTCACAGTTCTGAGATCAAGGGTTCTATCCCCGGTGGATTGCAACCATACTGTGTGGAGTTTGCACGCTCTCCCCTTGCCTGCGTGGGTTTTTTTCGGGTACTCCGGTTTCCTCCAAAATCCCCAAACACGCTTGGTAGGCTGGTTGAACACTCTAAATCAGGGGTGTCAAACTCATTTTTTGTCGCGGGCCACGTGGTAGTTTCGATTACATCCAGAGGGCCGTTATGTCTTCCAACTAGGCTGCCAAAATTAATCGATTAATAAATTGACAGCTTTCTCGATCGTGCTAATCAATAGATCATTTTTGGACATTCAAGTTAGTACAATTTTTTTGCAATTATTGATTTCAAATTAGGAAACACAGGAAATAATCTACAATCTTCATTTGAATTTCATCATAAAACAGAAAGTTGGCTCTCATCATTTACTTTCTCGGGCCACACAAAATGATGCGGTGGGCCAGATTTGGCACACGGTCCGCAACTTTGACACCTGTGCTCTATATTGTCCTTACGTATAAATGTGAGCCTAAATAGTTGTTTGTCTCATTGTGTCCAGAGATTGGAAGGCAAACAATTCAGACTATTACTGTAATTTTATATTACTGTAATAAAGTATATTAAAAATCAATATAAGACTATTAGCCACACCTACCAAATCTGACAAGAAAACAGTATTTGTTTACATTTAAGTCTCATTTAACTATACAATGATCTTTACAGCAAAAGACATGCATCTTATTAGACTGTAAAAATCCTATTAACATGAGACAGCACTTTTTTTAAACTAAACTTGAAATAGGTGCCATGCAATGGACAC
Source organism: Stigmatopora argus (assembly GCF_051989625.1). Taxonomy (NCBI): domain Eukaryota; kingdom Metazoa; phylum Chordata; class Actinopteri; order Syngnathiformes; family Syngnathidae; genus Stigmatopora; species Stigmatopora argus. The sequence continues at coordinate 10,192,924 of NC_135400.1, forward strand.
ATGGTCAATTAGTCCAATCGCACTGACCAATTCCCCAAACAAGCAAATAGTTGCTACTTGTTAGAAGCTAATGGAAAAACGCTAAAAGGTGTTTAAGACACTTGAGGTTACTTGGTGGTTCTGGGTGGTATAATTATTGCACAGTGCATTCTGACAGCCTGACTTTGCAAGTGCCTTGAAAGTGGTCCTGGATATTCATTCAACTGAGATTATAGGCAAGGAGAGCGTAGGTTTGGAGTGCCCTACTGTGAGGAAATTGGTCCCTAAAGGGCTATATTCTTGCGCAATGAGATGTGTTTACAGAGATTTCTATTGGAACCAGGCTTGATCCAAAATGTCTGCCAGGCTCAAGCCTTAAAAAGCGACATATTCCTGGCGGATGCTTCAGACAATGCTTTTAAGAGAACATCCTCAAAAATAAAAGCAGTCTATCCAGATTCACGGAGCAGATGTGCTTGCAAAATTTTACAATGGAGTTACCATACTTTAATGTGATATTCATGATAATTGGGACTAATTTGGTCTCTCTGAGATGGAACCGCTTGCCAACATTCACGTAAATCTTCCATTCAGAGGATGCTCAGTTTATGAGCTTCCAAAGCAATAATCTGAAATTACGTCATGCGTCATATCCTCATACTGTTTTGTTTTCTTTGATAGTTTAACGTTGGGATGAATGAATGTTTTTCATTCAAATATTTTCTTACCAACTGAGATTTTTAATAGAGGAGAGAGATAAAGACTAACTGTTTTTGAGCAATTTATTGCTCTGTCTTGCGGACAAAAAATGTATAATACGATTATGTTTTTAGTTTTTTCTTCTTAGATATGTAAAACACATGCTTGGGTCAGTTTGATAGTCATGCATTAGCCCTTAAGGGGAACAAAATTAAATAAAGGTTAGGCAAAGAGGCAATGTTTCCATCACACTTGCGGATAATCTCCAAAACGACTGGATATTAAATCACTGATGTGTTTGTGGCAGTTTTGTGTGTCTTGGTGAGTGTGCGCACGTGTTGACAAATGCCATAGATAATGGGTGAAAAATATCAGTGTGCATCCAGGGGTGTGTTTTTCAAACTCCATTTGTATTCATTCGTCACCCCTTCTTCTTCCCATTATCTGATTTTCCAGATGCTGCACATTCCTATTGGCACACCATGTGCATGTCAATAAAGTTTTGTATCTATTTCACTCAACTATGCGCATCGTGACTTTGAAGTAGAATGACAGTCACTGCGTTATCTTATAAAAGTGGCCAATGAGGACCACTATAGCATCTGATACTTGAGTTGGGATGTCTGGGCAAGAACCAGTTGGCTAACGTTTCTTCCGTTTTGATTTATTTTCTTGGCCAGGCTTGAGTAATCTGAGGAACTGTGGTGAATGTTTGGTTTAAAAAAAAATATTTTTTATTTTATTGTTTTGGTGACCAGTGCCAATTACCAATTGTTTTCAAATTGTACTGTTAACCAAAAGACATTTTAGTTATTTATGAGCATTGGGGAAACTGTAAAACACAGTAAGCACACTCACACAGAAGCTGCTGTTGGCCACAGCTCACACTCGTGTTACATAACACAAGTGCTATACTTAAATACATGTTTTTTATGTCTTTCACTCAACCATAAAGATATTTTTTATATATGCATGCTACATGTATGTACAATATGAAATCAAATATTTTGGGTAGAATAGCATTGCTCTCTTTTGTGTTCAGTTATATTTGCCGTGTATTAATTTTTGGTCTAGAAGAGGAAGGGGTAAAAAAATAAATTAAAAAAAGATCCCTGTATTGCAGATTTTTACCAGTTTCCATTCGGGTTGCATATTTGTATGAATAGGAAACTAAACTATATTTCATGATTTACACATTTCTACTACCTGAGCTTGTTCAAGTTTAAATGTTTAGAAATGACCTTCACCAAGGACATTGTGTTACATTAATAGTGACATGGAAATAGTAAATTGCTATGTCAGCATTCACAAGGCTTCCTTCCGCCCGTCAACGTAATGACTTAGCGACGTTCACGCTGTTTGCTAGGTCACAGGCCGCTTATTTCACTTAATTGTTTCCTGAACTTTGCCCTTGAGTTTTTTTCCCTCCCACGGATTGATGGCGAGCACTCCATGGCAGACCGAGGTAGGGAGAGCGTGGAAGGGGGGGTGTTGCCCAGGTGCTAAAGACAAATCTATCTCATTTTCTTGTGACAGCACCATCAAGTTTGTGTGTGTGAGACGCTCGGAATTAAAACCGTTGCACCAGCATTCCGGCAAAATTGTTCCCACTGCTGTGACTGCCAGACATTCCCAAATTAGCATTCCTGTTCGGATCTGTTGTGGTTCAGTTTACTTGCACTACAGCCTTCATTGACTTCTGATTCAAAGAAAATGTAAGCATAATGGGCAAAGAACATGCCCTTGTACACCTTCTGTCACTGTGAGTCCTAAAAATAAACGTTGATGCCGTATCAGTATACATACACAGTCAATGTACGGCCCCGCTTATTTACTTGGGGCTCATTTGAGCAAATTGTATGGGAATACACTGGAATTTACCACTTCCACTTACTGGTCCACTGAATTGCTTTCCTGTTTCAGGCATGGCTCAAACTTTTTGGGGGCGATTCTGTTATAACACATGTTCACCGAATTGTCTGTTGTTAAATCTAAAATAGTGTAAAGGGGTAATTTTTCATCATTTAGGGCAGATGAAGCCAACCTAAACTTGGTCTGGGCATTCGGACCACTTTTAAGAGGGAAGGGGTTGTGCTAGAAGTGGGTGGGCACACTGATGTGATTTGGGGGAGAAGAGTGTTGTCCATATTGTTGGTTGCACTTATTTTAGCAATTTTAACTCCGTCCCTGCCACTGACAAAGCGAGATGTCCAATCCATTTTGTCAATGACAATGACAGTAAGAAATGTTATTGGAGCAGATTGATTGATGACTGGATTCACTCAATGGATTCTTGCATTGAAATGTGAATATTTTAAAGTGGCTCACTTACAAGCTCTTTTTACAGTACAGTCTGACAACAATGCATGTTTGAAGTACACTATGTCCTTTTAGGAAAACCACACACTAATGTATGCATCTTTTCTATGTATAATTCAATTTGTGTGGGAAAAAATGTGTAACCGCACAAGCCCAAATGAAAGCTTCTACCATTGTTAATGGCTCGCAGCTGCTCTTGTTATAATATTGTGTCATTTTTGATCATGATAAAGCGTGTTCCACTGCACCATGTCAAAAGCCAAGTTGCCTTGGACTACTGAAACAGCAGCAACCCCTGCTGGAAAAATATGTAGTTGGAGCCATAGTATTTGGTGATTAACATTTGTTTGTACAAAAATGACCATATTGTCATATATTTGTTGGTATGCTGGGATAAAATACCAATTATACAGTGACTTTTAGGCTTCAGTGCCATTTACTTTTGTTCATTTTTTGCTTCTGAGCTCTAGGATGAGCTTCCAGCTGAGCTCCAGACTCCTCCTGACTTCTGCCAAATCCTCCCGAATCTCCTCCAGCAGGTCCAATTTGGAGAGTTTCCTCTCAATGGATGAGAGCAGAAGATCCCCTGACCGTGGGTTGGCATCGGCGCTTTCCTGCCTGGGCGGTGTTGGAGGCGAAATCAAGGCTTTCCACTCCGAATGGCAGTCAAAATAGGAGTTGATGAAGGCCTCCAGCTCCTTCAAGCTGCTCCAGTCTTCACCCTGGCTGCAGAGGGTGAGTTCTGGTTGGACGTGCCTGATGGAAAGTGACCCCAGGTGAAATTGAGGCAGCGTACTGGGAAATCGGGGTTGGTCAGGTATTGCGTTCACTCTTAATGACCGCAGTCCGTGGTGAAGAATGGCCAGCAAACTGGAAGTCATTAGCTTTATTGGAAAACAACCCAATTCAGCCTTTTCAGTAAATACTACCTTTTTTGGCAATGTGATTGTCTAATATTCATTTTAGCACCTTAGCTTCATTGGCCTTGTTGAAAGTGAACCTTTTATTTTTTATTTTCCATTTGATATTAATGTGAAAGAAAAATACACATTACAACAAGCTCTTTGTGCTCATGAATTCCCACATCTTAACATTCATTTACCCAGTCACAGCACTCAATTGACGTAAAATAAATAAAAATAAACCCAATACATGAATATCATAATAAAGACCCCGCTTTTGATTTACCTCCTGATAGGTCACCCTTCTCCATTGTTTTGTATTATTATCCCCATTCACACATAACATGTTATGTTAGCTCTTGAAATGTGAGACAGACTAACTAAGCCAAACCCTTACATTCACATTTTTATGCCTTTATGGAGGTCTGAAGGTCGCTACAAAAGACAACACGCAAGGATACACACATATTAGCTGCTTGTTGACAGGCCACCTTTATTGCAAATTTGACACTTTTGTCTATAAATGAACATGCCAAATTGGCCATCATTTCCAAAATCTATTGTTTGGTTTCTTAATAAATAAATAAAAAACTTTCAAAACAGGTTTTTTTAATTAATTTGCTATTTTTATACTACAATTAATCATTATAATTCTAAATTTAGTAACTAGGCGGCCCGGTGACTCAGTGGTTAGCGCGACGGCCTCACGGCTCTGGGGTCCTGGGTTCAAATCCTGGTCAGTCCACCTGTGTGGAATTTGCATGTTTTCGCTGGGCCTGTGTGGGTTTCCTCTGGGTACTCTGGGTTCCTCCCACATATCAAAAACATGCATGGTAGGCTGATTGGACAGTCTTAATTGCCCCCACGTATGGGTGGGTATGCATGGTTGTCCGTCTCCTTGTGCCCTGCGATCGGCTGACCACCGATTCAGGATGTCCCCCGCCTCTGGCCTGGAGTCAGCTGGGATAGGCTCCAGCACCCCCCGCAACCTTAATTAGGATAAACCAGTTCAGCAAATGAATGAATGAATTTAGTAAGTCTAAAAAAAGGAAAAAGTTAAGCTTGAACTTGACTTTACACAATAACTTGACGTTACAAAACGTCAACGTGACCATGACAGGCATCCTCTCACGTGACCTCCGCATTCTTCATTACGTCACCACAGCACCGCCCCCTTGTGGCGACTTTACTATATAATATGCTACTGTGCCCATCACGCCACTTGTTCTAACCCGGTTCCAAAAGCAAACGTCTTTGTCTACAGCACGAGAAAACCATCAAAAAAATGGGTGTGGTGACAATACGAGTGGAATACTGGTAAGATTATGCGTTATTTCTATAATCGCTATTATTCACGACCGCATTGCGGTCGTCGTGTATTGCTAACCGAAGAGCTAACCGAGTTTCTCGCTGCCTTGCAGCGGCAACTGAGGCTACGAACCCCGCTATCAGGAGCTCTCCCGAGTCGTAAAGGGCGAGTTTCCTGATGCGGATGTGTCGGGTTTCGTGGGCCGCAGAGGTAAATAAATAATGGGTCAATTTGGATTGCCGTTAGATCTGATATTAAAAGTCGTACTCTTTTTATTTTGCAGCCAGCTTTGAGATTGAAATCAACGGGCAACTGATTTTCTCCAAGATGGAACTCGGGGGATTCCCGTATGAGGATGATGTAAGTAGCTTTATGCTGTAGTGATTCATTATAACTCGATTTTTTTCATGCATGTATCAATATCTGATGCTAGCAATCAATCCTGAGTAATACTTGTATATTATATTAACTTAAAAGCATTCAAGCCACATCATAATGTGCACAGTGCAGGTACAGTACTATATTACAATAACTACAGAAATTGGCGACCAATTCTTGTTGTTGTGGGTCGATTTGACGCATAATATAGTGTAAACAATCTTTTTAGTGTTTAATTCAAGCAAAACAAATATTTAGCAAGATTACATGTGTTTATGTAGTATGCCCTTATTATTGTGTATGTGTATCTGTGATAAATAAGTTCACTTTACATATGCATGGTAAATAATAATATTACTTTATTATTTATGTACTCCAAACGTAAAAACATTGAGACTTGTATAAACATTCAGTTTTTTTTTAACGAGCACTCACAAAAGCACCGTGAGAATGTGCAAACATTGCACGTGTTTCCAGCTGACAAGCCTGAATTACTTGAAATTGAACACTTGGTACTGAATAAAGTCACGTTTTTTGTTTGTTTGCTTGGATTATGACAGAGATTTATTCATGATTCTAGTTTTCATAGGTGTTTCATTACAGAAAGAAAAAGAATCACAATACCATACATGAATTAGGGTCTAATATTCTCTATACACCATAAAAGCAACCCCTTGAGATAAGCAAATTATCTCCTCTCCCTTTATCCTTTTTTTTCCCCAGGTGATGGACAGCATCCAGAAAGCTTACGATGGAAAACCTCTGATGAAAATCACCAAGAGCCGTTCACCGTGCGTCATCATGTAAACACACATGGGTGCAACTGGATGAACTGGACTTTCCTCAATGGCTTCCTGCATAAAAATACATTAATGAAACCACACAAATGTGGACCGAATAACGGTTTTGTGGAAAGTCCGGCTCCCCCTCATTCGCTCTTGATTTGAAACTGCTGGCCGCTTATGACTAGCACGGCCTCAAAGCAAGCGGCCCTGCTACGATGAATTCACATGGCTGGTAGTTCTCAAATCGAGACTGTCTGATGGGGAGCTTTCAATTTAAACTCAATTGATTTTGAATAAAAGGTCAGTCCTACAATTTTTTTTAAATAACGGTTTTCAAATACTATGCTTGGTTTTTTTTGTTTCTCATGACAGATTGGTTAAATAAAATTTATTGTGATGGGTTACACTCTGATGTCTTTGGCGACCTTTCTTTCGTAAATGTGCTTTTGTCAAGCCAGGCTTTAATTTACAATGCTTTTGGACTGGATACAAGAGGTCAGTGCATCTGGAAAATCAGCAGGGTCACCTCCAGGGGGCGTTAGTTTGTCAAATTTTAAGACTTGTAATTTATGTATAGGTTTTCCTTCTAACGTTAGCGTTGGATATTTTCTTTTCTCTAAGCCATTTGTGATCCATCTAGAACGTTTTTTTTTAAACTTGGTAAAAATTCTTCTTTTCTTTAACATTTTGCCTGGTGCACTTGTAGATGGTAGAATGTGGTCAATACATAATATTAAGTGTTAAGATTTCAATATACAGTACTACAAAAGACAAAATTGGCAATAGCTGTAAACAAGAATATATTATATACAGAGAAAGATTTATTTTTGAAATTGCAACTTCTGTATATTACAGGGGGGGGGGGGGGGAAACAAAAAGGACATTTTATGTGCCAATACTAATCCTGAGCCCGCTGACCTAGTGGTTAGCACGTCGGCCTCACAGTTCTGCTGTTGAGGTTTTGATCCCAGTTTGGTCCTCTGCCTGGTGCTTGTAGTTACTTGGGATGGGCTACAGCACCCCCTGCGACCCTTGTGAGGATAAGTGGTTCAGAAAATGAATACCAATGCTTAATTTTGGTTCATTTTTTTGTCAAAGATTAGAATGAATTATAGAAACTCCCAAAATATTATGTAAATCAAGAAAATGTATATTAATTGAATTAACAACTATAAATGGTGAAATAGGTTTATATCAATCAAATCTATTCATCCATTGGAGTTGCAGTGAGCTGTTTTGCGACAGTGGGAGGGTACGCTGTAATCAGGTTGTCAGTTAATAGGAATTTAAAAACAAATCAATGTCAGGAAATTATGCAAAAACTACACGTCAAACTTATGAACATGAATTGATGAACTTTTAATCAGACCCTGCTGTTTGTTTGATGGTTATGCTCTCATTTACATTACTGTGTTTAAAGTGTCTGTACAGGGTCAGGGTGTGTCTGGATGTGAGTGCGTGGAGTCGCCAGATAGCTGCCAAAAGCCGATGATGATAACACGCCTGAAGATCATGCATGCAGAAACCTCATCTACGACCACCCCCCTTTTTTTATCAACCCGGCTTGCAACCATGAAATTATACTCAGCCGTCAAATGTACATTTTTGTAACCACTAAAGCCAGTTTACATTCATAAAAAACCTGACATGAACGTGTAAAATTCAAAGACCAAAGTTTAAAACTTTTTTTTGTAAATATTGAAGACCAGAATCTCCAGAATGTTAATGAATATTTTTGTAAATTTCAGAGCTATTCAACGAAGAATAACTCACAAATCTTCAAGGATGTTTCCCATCAGTGTGAAAACACACAATATGATACTGACCATAGAAGAATGTTCCTCCTTGGTATTTGTTTCCTGGAAATCCATTTTCTTGTCGAGATGGAAGTTCATCAAAAGAAAAGTTAAGTGGCTTTCACTAAACACAACCACACGTCTCTTTCCCACACATGTCATCATTAATCCGAAATGCCAACTTCCTGTCCATTATCCTTTCTTAAGAACTTCTCGTGTTTTCAATTATGATAACCATCAACCCATCACTGTGTCAAATGGTGGAACAGGCTCATTTTTTTCAAAATAATTTCAGGGCACGACTGAGGATGATCAAATTAATGAAATACATTCCTTTCTTTATTGGTTTATCTATTAATCTATTAAGTCATGATTTTACTCTAAATCATTCTTTTTTGTGACTCATGAAAAGTCACAATTCTGTCATAAAAGTGTGTCCGATGTGAATATGATAAGATCTTGCATGAGTACCAGAATCCCCATGACCAGCACGAGACATTCTCATATTCCAGGCGCTAGCTTCTTTGTGCTTGGTTATTGCTAATAATAAATCGCAAAGGTGTAACCAATGCACCTTTTCCAGCAAAAAGCCACGAACAAACATATAGAAAATAATCCCGGTAGCCAGAGAATGTTACCATTAAGGTCAAGAAGATAATAGCAAAGTATTATTTTTTAATGGTACTACAAAGTTACAGTACAAGCCATCCTCAATTTTGAGTTATTGGTATGAATTTGCCTGTCTTAGCATCTTATAAAATATTGATTTTATTTCTCTTTATATATTAAGTCAGGATAAGCAATTTGGGAAATGAATGAGATGTAAAGTTTCATATATTATAATCAATTCATTTGTTGCTATTGGCAGTAATAGAGCTCCAAATTACAAAGGGCAGCAAATCAGTTACGTACAAAAAATAGTATATAAAATTAAAATAAATGAGAAAACTAGTAACTGTATGGGAATGCTGTCCAAGTCTTATTCTGTGATTTTCATCCTTACATCCACAAGCAACAATGCATCAATTTGCAAGGTGAGTACTACTAAAAAAAGTCTTAATTTATAATGAATTAATTTAAAAGCATTAACTAAATTCTGTATGCAACAGGCCTGGTCATCAGACCAATTTGGATTCATCTGAAGTGAACTCAAGCATCCAAGAGAAAACTGTCCCACCAGTAAGTGATGATCTTGATGGACCTTTTCTGTTTTAGCACTTATTTCAAATCATATCTATTATACTTTCAAACAAATCATAAAAGTAACTTTAACGGACATTACCTCTGTCACTAATCACTACTCCCTCACTACAAAAGTTCAACCTAACAAATAGGCCTCGTCCTTAAAGTATCTAACCATACGTGAAATCCCTCATCCAAAATAATCAACTCCAAACACTTAACCTAATGTCCCTAAACCATTGTCAGCAATTATTTACTAACAAAGCACCCCCAATTTCCCTAAATCCAATTCTATTCATAACTAGTTCTGTAATTTTGGGGGGGGGGATCCCATAGATATCAACAAGATGACGTATTTTTGACATGATGATTTCTAATGCCCCTTTTGTACCCCCGTGTGCCTCCCCCGGCAGCAAAAATCATGGCGTCATAGGTAGGTAGCTGCACCAACTTTGTTAGGGCGGAGTAGTTCAACTAGGGCTGGGGTATCCCCACATCAAGGTGTCCCGAAATGATAACGCTGGTGCGCTGTCAAGCATTATCTTCACCAACCTTGTGGGGTTGCTAGGCAACCCGACGACCCGCGGGGTCCAGCACTTTCTCCAGTTTGACGTAAATTCGCCTTTGGGTGTTCCTGCTCTTTGCTGTGGGGTCTCATCACTGCCATTTGGTCACCGCTCATTTTCATAGCGGACTCGCTTACAACTGCTGAAGACCTGGCAGGAGTACCTGTACGCAGGTAGGGGTGTGGTCTACTCCAGGGTCACACCTACTTTTTATTCATTTCTATTCATATGTACTTTAGGATGCATACGAGTATAATGGTATGACTAGGTTTATTTCTATTTCATAAATGTAACCCATTGTGCCTAACCAATACTTATTCTAAGTCTAAGAACCAAAATGATTTTTTCTAAAACCATCTGGAAGCATTAGTACTTAACCTATAGTCCCTATATTCCTAATCTATTAATTCTCACCCAAAAAAAATGATTTACACAATAACTTTCACTCAGTTGTATTTTGGGGGCCTGTTGTCTTTAAGACAGCCCTTAACCAAACGTCACTCAAGACTAAATTCAGAAACGATAAATATTCATGCATAGTTTCTAAAACTTTCCCTAATTCATATTCTATACATTAAGTCATAGTCGCTCAATCCCATGTTCTTTAACCCAAATCCATTTTCCCCTAATTTATAGTTAATTCTGTCCTCAACCCTAATTTACAAGACTATATGTTGATTACTGTTTGCATTTTTTAAATGAGATTACATTCTCTACATTCATAGATCAATGTTACTGTTTTAGCAATTTAAATTTTGCATTTATATTATTTGTTTTGATGGATTGGAAATTCATTATGAAAAGCTTTCTATTCTGCCAGTTTGCTTTAATAGTTGTTATTTTTTATGTATGTGTGCGTTTTGTTTTTTCTTATACACTCCTTCATCAAGACAGAATTTGCAAGAGGGTGTAACGCTAAGATAAAACAGTCACAGTTCTTAGCGTCTGATTATCTTTCTGGAGCCATTTGTCTGCTGTTTAAATTTGAGTCACTGGGTTCATGTCATAAATCCCTGAAATAATGAATGATCTGAAAATAGGTTTGATGAAACTGAATAAATATAGCATTTATTTTTCATTTTACCCCTTTTCTCATAGGTAATGTACCAAAGTAGCTGAAAGTGTTTTTTTGAGAAAACCGCAATGGACAACAGCTTCACTTGTGACGAGGTTGGTCTTTTTCGCAGAGGGCTATTTTTTTTTGTTCCACATTAAGTACATTAGGATCTAACACAACGTTTTACACTCAACCAACTGCATGAAATCCTTTCTCCTCCCTGCAGATCAATGACATATCATATGAAGACCATGATTCCGCCATCCACCCCTCCCCACGGCGAATGTGAGTCACGATAACCAACCGTTCATAAATTGCACACAGGACATAGAGTCCTTTCTGACTAAAATGTGTCAAAGATTAAAAGAAGTCAGCCAAACTATAGCCATGACTTGTTAAATATTAATATGGATTCAATTGCCAAATTTTACATGGCTATGTAGGGCTATAAAGAATAGGTCAACAGGGATCATCAATGCTGTATTCAAGTCAAAAAGTCAAAGTCAAAAGCCTTTATTGTCATTATACAACAACTGCGTGTAATGAAATTAGTGGTGCTACTCCACAAAATGCGTGTTTCCCAATAAAAACATAAATGAGTAATTTAAGAATGAAAAATAAATATATATTTAGGCAGCCCGGTGGAGTGAGTGGTCAGCGAGTCGGCCTCACAGCTCTGGGGTCTTGGGTTCAAAGTTTGCATGTTCTTCCCGGGCCTGCGGGTGTTTCCTGCGGGTACTCCGGTTTCCTCCCACATTCCAAAAACATGCATGGTAGGCTGATTGGACAGTCTAAATTGCCCCGAGGTATGGGTGTGAGTGTGCATGGTTGTCCGTCTCTCCTTGTACCCTGCGATCGTCTGGCCACCAATTCAGGGTGTCCCTCGCCTCTGGCCCAGAGACAGCTGGGATTGGCTCCAGCACCCCCCGCAAACCTAATGAGAATAAATCGGTTCAGAAAATGAGCTGCTATATATATATATAAATATCAGCTCATTTTCTGAACCGATTTATTCTCATTAGGTTATATATATATATATATATATATATATATATATATATATATATATATATATATATATATATATATATATATTCATATTCATAAACCAAGATCTTGTAACATGATAGATACTGCTCTCGTGTGGCAATATACAGAGTTGCAGCTTTCCTCAGAATGCCACATATTGTCGAAATAAACTCTAATCTATTTAAATTGGAGTAGAATATATTCCAACTGGGCCAAAATATTAAACTTATATCAAACTAGTATGCCCCCTAAAGTGGATCGAACTGTTAAAATGTATTTGAATAAGTGGACCAGACCCATTAGGCTACCTATGAGGTATATGCCAGTGCTTTCATTTGTATAAGTGTAGTTTTTAAATCTTCCACACCAGGAGGACTTCGGCGGACTGTGGGGATATGTGTGATGTGGAAAATGAGAAGAACTTCAAGGGGACACCATCGGAAGCATACATCATTCCCAGTGGTTCAGATGGTAGGGTCATCTCACCCCTCTTTAGTGACTTTTTTTTTTAATACACTTGACTTGGTTCTTTCAGCCTTCCTTAACCTGAACACCAATGCCACCACCAGAGGAGACGCTCAGGTCAGTTGATGATTTTAACAACGTGTCTTCATCCAACTTTGAGAACTCACTGACCTGATGTTTTGGTTCGCAGGCATATGTGGAACTGAACGAGCTATCGGGAAACACATGGCAGGAAACAGGCCGCTGGGTGGGCTTTGAGGAGAACTTCAATGCCCGTACTGGGAAATGGGGTCCTTCCCACATGTCCTACCTGACCTTCAAGAGTCTCATCCAACTACGCAAGACCATAAGCACAGGTGACTTTAGACTTTTAGACTGCATTCATTTTAGATGGACTGGAGTAGAAGTTACCTTATCTGGACCGTATTGTTATACTGCACCAGAATGAATTGAGTGTCCTCAAATTCCATAAGAACGTCTTTAGAAATTATTCAAAATATTCACCATGATAATGCGAAAGTGAACAAGAATATCCGAAAGTGACCCAGTATATACTCAGTGTTACTCAGTATACTCATATTCCTGAAGTTGCCAAGGGTGTACTCAAAAAGGACTCCAATGTCCTTCCTTCAATGTACAATGTCCTCAGAGTGGACAACAATATCTTTAAAGTGAACCAATAAATAAAGTGAATAACACTGTCAATCCTTATCCCAGAATGCTCATCTTAATATTATTTCAGTCTATTGTTATATTGTTAAAAGGAAGAAACAACTTATTTTGGAGCTACACATATCTTGAGCTAGATTAGAATTTTCTGTACATGAAAATGAGTGTAATTTGTCAAAATGTCTTAAAATGCGTGCAAAATAGAACAATGTCCAATCAGTAAACCAAAGTAGACAATAACCAGGCTGGGTTTTTTTCTGATGTTAACATTATTCATAATCAACCAGGTGCTGTCATCTTTGACCTGAATGCCAGCAGTTTGTCATCAGTGGTTGAAAATGTGGTGGACGCACTTGTCAACAAGAATGAGATCCGAGCAAGCGATCGGGACGCTTTGCTGAGAGCGCTCCTCATGCGCCGCAGGTAATGTTGACAAGAACAATTGTTTACCCTTGGGTCACATTGATGGTTGTGAAAAACCTTGGCAAAAGTTTTAACCTATCACGATATAAATATTAGATGGGCGCTAAGCTATTCCGTACACGGAAATTGGGGACAGGTCAAAAAAAGGTGAAAAAAAGTTCAAAGTCAGAAGGCATTTTTGTTCTTCCCTCCAGCCAATCTGACAGACCCATGGTCACACCTTCTGGGGACATTGAGATGCAGACATTTTCAGTTTCCAACAAGGTATAGGTCCTCATTTTGCTTGACCTCCAACGTCAATCTTCCAACTGCATGACAGCTCCCACTTTTCTTATTTTTCAGAGGGACAATTCTAACAACATGGAAGCCTCCATTGTCCTCTCAGGTATCTCCTCACCATGTTTGAATATTTGGAGGTTTTAGGCATTGCGGAACCAAAAGAATCTCCCCCCAAAGGTGCCCTGGATCTACTGGAGAAACCAGTGGTGGCCTTCGTACGCCTGGGAGACTCGGTGGTGATGGATTCTACACTTGAAAGTCCCGTCCCCGTACGCTTCGTTTTCATCCTAGTAGGCCCCAGCCAGAGTGGCATGGACTACAGCGAGAGCGGTCGTGCAATGGGTGCTCTGATGGCTGACTGGGTGAGAAAAGGGACAAAAGGATAGTTGTGTTCTTGTTTTTGAAATCCGCAACAGTACAGTACAGAAATTGGAGAAACGAGGAAAATTCCGAGCAAAATTTTGCACTGAGATACGAGACAAATTTGACATACGAGCATATGATGCTGCCGCAAAGGGGTCCTTTTCAAGCTGCGCAGTGATATTCATGACTAGAGGGATGGGCTTCTTTTTATATGAATAAAGGAGACACAGTTAGCGGAATCTGCGAAAAACTTGCAAATAAAGCAAGCAGCCAGACAAAACCTTCAAAGCGAGTCTTGGCTGGTTCGATCACTTTAAAAAACGAACTGGGGATGCACTTGGTTGTGAGGCACGGGGATGCAGCTAGTTCCGACTCGAAAGCCACGACGGAATGCATTGGCACGTTTGCCTCGGTTGTAGCACAACAAGGTTACATCCATTTTTGAGTGTGTATAGTAAGCGAAGTTCATTTAAGTTAAGTTTAAAGTTTATGATATGTTACATAGTGTTACAAAAGTGTAGCGAACCGAACATATCAAGTCTCTCTACTCTGCCGTTAGCCGCTACCGCCTGTCTCAAAGGTAAGAACTCCATACCATACTATACACAATAATGTCACATTTTATTGAATATCATAACCACTACATGGGTATTTGTTACTTTAACTTAAATTGACATACAAGCTCGGTCCCGGAACGCATTAAGCTCGTATCTCAAGGCATTAGTGTATATTAAGGGTAGGGTATGATTGGGACAAATCTGTATCATAACAACCCTTCACATTCTCGGCTCTGCTTCACCAGGTGTTCTGCCTGGAGGCTTTCCTGGCGCAGACCGACCAGGATCTGACCAACGCCATTGCTGACTTCATGGACTGCAGCATTGTCATCCCGCCTACGGAGATCCAAGACCTGGGGATGCTGGAGCCCATCATCAAGTTTCAGAAGAAAATGCTGCAGGACAGACTCCGCCCCACCGACAACCGTCTGGTCTTTGGTGACAGGGTGAAAGGTAGGCCGATTTTAGTCAAGACCCAAGACCAAAGGAATTCAGTGTCAGTTTGATGCGTTCAGTTGCAAAAGCCCCAGAGGCACCCAGAGAAGACCCCCTGGCCCGTACGGGGTATCCTTTTGGTGGGATGGTTAAAGACATCAAGCGCCGGTATCGCCACTACATCAGCGACTACACAGATGGCCTCAATCCTCAAGTCATGGCTGCCGTTATCTTCATCTACTTTGCCGCCCTGTCGCCAGCCATCACCTTTGGCGGGCTATTAGGTAGGTCTGGTGGTATCCCACAGAAGCAAATAATGCAGTATTTCTTTTATGGTGAGCTGGTTAACCTGAAAAAAAATGTAGTTTGGAATATGGTTTTTGTGGCATTAGTCTGAGAATATTACATAATTTAATGGAGTGTTTCCTGAACCGATGTAATTCTTTGTATATAACCATGTATTGTTTCTACTTTAGTTTCGTGTCTTTAAAGGGTGTGGTCTAGGGTTCTCATCTTCTTTCCTATTGATGGTCATTTTTTTGTTTAAGTTTAGAACATTAACCAAATTGTACCATTTAAATATTAGAAAAACAAATAAATGTCCTGTAGATTTAACACTGTACAGAGAAAACCATACCAAATTTAAAGCAGAAATCAGTCCAGATAAGACTTAAACTAGTGCACAAGTGCATTCCTTGGTACTTTTTAACTCACAAATGCCACAAAAATCAAGAAAATTGAATTATTTAATTAAAAATATTACAAATGGTGAATAGCTAGAAATGAGTAGAGCAGAGTTTTCCCCAAAAAAACTTTTTTTTTTAAACAATTATCTTCAAAACCTTGCATAATGTATTTTAAACTATTTTTGTTTGTCTCAGCTGATAAAACAGAGAGGATGATGGGTGTGTCAGAGCTAATGATCTCCACTAGCATCCAAGGTGTCATCTTTTGCATCATTGCCGCACAGCCTGTCCTGGTCCTTGGTTTTTCCGGACCACTGCTGCTCTTTGAGGAGGCTTTTTACAGTGTACGAATCCACCTTGAGTAAAACTGTTTCCTCCTCGTCATGCCTCATTCTCACGTGTGCATGTTTTGTCCATCCCATGCTCCAGTTCTGCAAATCCCAGGAAATCGAGTTCATTGTGGGTCGAATCTGGGTGGGCATGTGGCTCGTCATTATTGTAGTGATCATTGTGGCAGTGGAGGGCAGCTTCCTGGTTCGCTTCATTTCCCGCTTCACCCAGGAAATCTTCTCTATCCTCATCTCCCTCATCTTCATCTACGAGACCTTCAGTAAACTCTTTAAGGTTTCCCTCACTGGGTTCATCTTCTTATCATTACCATGTCATTTTGCTGTGCTTACCTTATACTTCCCTTTTTATGTTAAATTTTTCCTGATGCACTATATACGTGTAAAAAAAAAAATAACTTTGTTTAATATTTGCACATACAATGATTGCAGCGATTTTTATTCTGTAAAGCACTTGGTACGAAAAGTGCTTTATAATTATATAATATATTTCCATGTTTCACTTTTTGCTTTCAGTCCAGATTTTTCATTTCACTAATTTTAACTGAGCTTTTAATGCCCGCTAATATTGTATTTCCATTCATTACTTTCCCCCCCTATTTTATACGTTTTTTGATAATTCCAAATGGTGTACACTGTATAACAGCTTTTGTACGGGACAATTATTTTTTTAAGTACGTTTTTTTTGTAAAACTGATCTTGTTTTACCCATTTCGGCTCTAATCCGGATCGTTTCGGTAACTGGTAGCAGACGAAAATGTCATCGTCGACTGCTAATATTATCATGCTTTAAGCATAACATGCGCAGGCGCATTCCCCTTTCACACGTCCGCCTTTTCCACTATATAAATATCTCGTGTCAGGGAGCAATGTACCCAGACAGTCAAGCTGTCAGCGTCGTACAGTGACATCTACAGAATCTTGAATTTCGTGCATACAAACGGTGCACTGACTGTTTGGGCACTACGTCCACTTTGGGGAATTTTTTTGTCTTTTAAGTGCGCCTTATGGAAATAAATATGTGCCGTGTTTAATATGGGGAATTGCAATCATTAGCCAAGGTTGACAGGTATGATTTTTAGTCATCAACGCTTAAAAAGTTAGCCATTTGACTAAACCTCATTCTAAATCTGCCTATAACTTTAACCGTCCTCCCTCAGTCTTGAGCCTTACAGTGTCTTCCCTTGCACAGATCTTCAAGGCC
Organism: Stigmatopora argus; assembly: GCF_051989625.1. Lineage (NCBI taxonomy): Eukaryota > Metazoa > Chordata > Actinopteri > Syngnathiformes > Syngnathidae > Stigmatopora > Stigmatopora argus. The sequence continues at coordinate 10,210,353 of NC_135400.1, forward strand.
CACCCTTTGAATATGGACTGCAAAACTCTGAACGATACCCTGGACAACCCCCTCACCAGCCTCCTCAACAACACTTCCAACCGCACCATAATCGGTCACAACCAGCCAAAGGGTTACCCTAACACCGCGCTGCTCTCCTTTTGTCTTATGATGGGCTGCTTTTTCATCGCATACTTTTTGCGCATGTTCAAGAATGGGACGTATCTGCCCGGTTGGGTAAGTCAATGCCACTACGTTAAAATTGGCCCAAATGGCGTTTTCCTGAACAACGCTCTCGCCGCAGCTCCGACGCTTGATTGGAGATTTCGGGGTCCCCATTGCTATTTTCCTCATGGTTGCTGTGGATATGAGTGCTAAGGATACTTACACTCAGGCAAGTGATTGACGCGTGCTGTATGTAGCATGTACGAGTATGAAATGGATTTTGGTCTCCTGCAGAAACTGGTCGTGCCAAAAGGTGTCCAGGTGACCAACCCCGATGCTCGCGGTTGGTTCATTAACCCAATGGGAGAGAAGAAGCCGTTCCCAGTTTGGATGATGGCCGCCTCCTGCGTCCCAGCAGTGCTTGTCTTCATCCTCATCTTCCTGGAGTCTCAAATTACCACGTGTGTGATGATCAAACCAAGTTTCCCAAAAATTGCAAACATTTTTGCTTTGTTTTGGTTGATATTTTGGTTAATTCCTCATGCAGGTTGATTGTTAGCAAACCAGAGAGGAAGATGATCAAAGGCTCTGGTTTCCATTTTGACCTGCTTCTGCTTGTCGTGATGGGTGGCATCTCCTCCATATTTGGAGTTCCTTGGCTGAGTGCCGCCACAGTGCGCTCTGTCACGCATGCCAATGCTCTCACTGTCATGTCCAAGGGCCCCAAACCAGAGATTGAAAAGGTGGTGGAGCAACGTATCAGTGGCATTCTGGTTGCCATGTTGGTTGGTAAGTAAACACAGTGTACCTAAGTGTGCTTAGGGTCTAGGCCCTAGAGTCTAGGGCCTAGACTAATGCAGGATTTCTTTTTCTGTAATGTCTTGAGAGAAAAACGACCGATTTAATAGGAGAGCGAAATTCAAGAAGTATTTCAAATGGGAATAGCTGCTCCATCTGCTGTTGGCTTACTACTACAAAGTGGATAATATCATACAACATATTGCTGTGTGGAATTTAAATGTTCTCCACCTGCCTGCGTGGGTTGTCTCGGGCTACTCTGGTCTCATCCCACATCCCAAAAACAGTCCTGGTTGCTTGTTTAGATGTTACCTGCAATGGGCTGGCAATCAGTTCAGTCTTTTATCACCTACTGCCCATAGTTAGCTGCAAGCCTCATGAGGATTAGCGGTACAGAAGATGACTGACTGACTGAATGAATGAATGAATTACACATATTGACTTCTCTTTTGCAGGTGTCTCTATTTACATGGAACCCATTCTGAAGATGATCCCAATGACAGCTCTTTTTGGAATCTTCCTTTACATGGGTGTCACATCCCTGAGCGGAATCCAAATGTGGGATCGAATGCTTCTGTTGATCACCCCTAAGAAATACCACCCATCTGACGCCTATGCTACCCGGGTACACATCTTCTTCCAAGTTGCCCCTCTTCTTTGACTTTTACAAAACCAGTTAATATTAAACTGTGTATCATGTTGCAATGGGTTGCAGCAATATCAAATCTTAGCTTTGGGCCTATCAACAGCGATTTATGACATGATTCTGTCATCACAGAAAGCAGTGCAAGCAAATCCTGACTGGTTGTATTCATAGGATTTTTATCATTAGTGTTTTTTTTTTATCTACATAGGTCTCAACAATGCGGATGCATCTTTTCACGCTGATCCAGCTGGTGTGTCTGGGTGTGCTATGGGTAGTGAAAATGAGCCCCTTCTCCCTGGCACTACCATTTGTCCTTTTGCTCACCGTGCCGCTGCGCATGGTTATGACTGGCACACTATTCTCAAGCCTGGAAATGAAATGCGTAAGTGCATAAACACTCCCTTATTATGCTCTCATTTTCAATAATTCCCTTTTCATCTGGGCAAATTTCAAAGGACAACAATTACATTTTCAGCATCATGTATTTTCTTGATTGTTGAAGTGTAGTTTGTTTAAATTATGAGCCCATTTAAAAGTTTTTTTTTTACATAATTCTGTTTTGCAGCTGGATGCGGACGATGCCAAGGTGAAGATTGAAGAGGACATTGGAGAGGATGTGTACAACGAGTCTCCTCTTCCATGAGCGAAGAAATTGATTCAATTCACAAGTACAGCCGGTGATTTAATAATAATAATAACAATAATAATCAGACATAGGCCCTGTCGTCATCATCAACAACATCATTTATTCTCAGGGGTGGGGGGATACCTAATAGAAAACTTTTTTTTATTTTTACTTCATCCTGTCATGTAGTCTTATCATGTACATTTGGTATTATTTCTCTTTTATTTTTGCAGATGATACCAATAGCATTTGTTCTCATAGTTGTAGATTTTCCTGGTGGAAATTAGAGTAATTATCCTTTAAATCTAATGATTTTAAGTAGTTTTTAATTGGATTAATCAGGATATTTATCATTCATACATTTCCACAATGTAACATTTTTGCTTGGTGTGTTTTTCAAATTGTAATTTTCAAGTATTTTATGTTCAGTCTAAATTCATATTAGGGTGTGCTGTCTATGAATGATAACATTAATGCAAGTAAGTTTTGTTTTATGTCTGCCAGTGACAAAGGTGTTTGTGACAAAATAAACTGATCAGTAACGTTTTGATTTGTATTAATACAATAAAACACTAGTATAATATAAAGCATTTTTTCGTTTTTATTAAAATCAGTTTTCAGTACAGCATACTCTCGAGGCAGTTTGAACGTCAAGTTGCTTTCATGACACTTGTGTGACAACAGTACATTTCCAACGAAGAAAAAAATAATGAAATTACACTATGTGACGATTCAAACAAGTGAGGGTCAGGCGTTATGTCCAAAATCTTTATTCCATTAAAAGCATTTCTAACTGTAAAATACACATTTATACATCGCATGTTGTCAATTCTTCAAGTATAATCGACAGCAAGCGAACGCATCGTTGTTGAAAAAGACCGAGAATCCTGGCAGCCGTTTGTTTTTCTCACCGGGCTACCGCGATTGGACGGCCCGGGGTTCCGCCCACAAACACACAAGGTGGAGTTGGAAAAAAGAAAAAAAATCTTATTTAATATGAAGCTGTCAAACAGCTACCGGCAGTTTCCAAACCAACATTCTTTTAATGTGCAGAGCCATGGAGATCCATTTCGTGAAGAAAAAAAAATAGTTGTTCGAAAAAAAAAATAAACTTTTATTTTTCATTTAAATCAAACAAAACCTATATACAAACATCACTAACCATACAAGGTTCGAATTGTAATGTCAGTCAATGGATGCTAACTTCCCGGTGTTGGAACTCGTTACCGGTGGCCCGATGAAAATGTTACAAACAACGGCAGCGGAACAAGAGCGGACATGATGGCCGGGGTTCGGTCCGGGTCGGTCGGCTCTCTCCCCCTCCAGATGTAAAATTGCTATGGCGGCTGACGGAAACGACGGCGGTGGCGTCGGTCCGACAACATGGAAGACGTCTCGGCGTCGCGAAAGGGTTGGGTGGGGAGTGGGAAGCTTGCTGCGCGTTGACTGGAGGGAGACGGCGAGTGCGATGGAGGCGGGGGAAGAATCATCTCTGCGGGGACTGGAGCCGAGGACCGACGGCGCAGTACTGGCGATCGTTCAACCCTCCCTTTCTTCCTCCACAACGACGCCGAGAAGCAGCTAGGTAAGCCCGAACCGAGGCGCCCCACGCATGGTTCCCAAACGCGATACGATTGCGCCACGCGAACGAATAACTGAAATTCGCTAATTCTACCGTAAATGTTGCATTTTCATACGTGTGAAAAACGCGGCTCGGTCGACGGGTTCCCCCTTTGTACTCAACCACCGACGGTTAGAAGGGGACAGACGAGGTCGGCCATAGCCGTATTTCTTGTCCTCTGCGGCTGCGGCGAAATAGACTTGTAGACACGAGGTCTGGACTGGAGGTAACTATTTCTTGTTAAAATTGTATTTTACCGTACATATAGAACACTTCTCTTCGGCTGATAACGCTATATTTAGGGTTTCGTGGAGCCTCGCGGTTCTTTTTTTCGCCGAGACCTCCATGCGGCAGTTGGCAGAACAGCCAGCCGCCCCTCACGGTTAGCCATCAGGGATCTTAGTTTAATATCTCGCCGCCCTCTCTCTCCCCCTTCTCTTTCCCCGACGAGCCTGGACTACCGACAACCAAGCTCCTCGGTAAAGCCGCCTTCCGAGTCGTTGCAGTTTAGTTCGAATAAAAGTAATCCAGTGACGCACCGGGTACGGCCGTGAGCCTGGGTGTATTTTTTCCTTCTTTCCCCGACCCGCCATTTGGACCTTGTCACGGTAGGTTTGCTCGGAAGCATGGCGGACCTCGTAGCCTGATTGTGGCGCCACGGAACCTTCGCGATCTCCGACCTTGCCTTTACAACCATGCTTTTACTTATTCCGGATCAATAGCTGGCGTTTCATCCATCGATTTTTACAAGAAATTATACAGTTAAAATATGTATTATAGCTTCTATTTATGTATTCGTCGTTCATCTTTGTGGCTCCCTTTGCCCCACCACCACGTTTCTACACGGCTAACCTATGTATAGGACTACTTTTGTAAGATTTATGCCAAATAGAAAAGTAATAGTTTTAAGTTTATACATTTAACGACACTGTGCTACGCTAAGGTGGGGATTTATAACGAATTTTACGGGAATTTAAGGTTGGCGTCTAATAGTTATGGCTATCGTATTGAAAATTGTATTAAGTTATTGTTTAGTTTTTAACGTTTAATTCGTCTTGAGGGTCAAAAGTTCGTTTTTTTGTTAGTTTAACCAAGGTTTGGTCGAAAGTTTCGTTGGTTCGTCCCCGGGGTGGTGCTCAAGCTAACATGCTAGTTGGAGCCATGAAGGACACGACGTGCAAGGCGCATCCGCCATCATGGAAGCGCCACACGGCTACGCCTAACTGAAGAATGTACCGCGGTTTAACTGTCTTTCCTCGAATGAAACCACACAAAAAAGCTCTATGCCACAACACAAAAATCCAATCACACATTTGTCAACCGTGAACTAGAAATTTTCGCCCTTTCGGTTAAATCGAGATTTGAGTTTCGGGGTGGCGGAGCGAGATCCGTGGGTGATGAGGCTTCTATGGCGCAGTGATAGCCGCCATTGTGGCCTCTTCATCGGAAAGCGAAAGCAGATCCCCCGTGGTCAGCTGGTCGCCTCCAGCTGCTTCTGCGTCTACTCCCTTCCTTCCTTTGTGGATCCACCCCAATGCCCTCGGCTGCCCAACTCGAAAATCCTCCATTAGCGAGCAGGCCCAGACGAAGAAAATGGTCGTTGCTCGGGGAGAGAACGCTTTAAAGGCAGGGAGGGGAAAGAAGGCGAAATTCCGTGTAGTTGAAAAGTAGCTTTCGACGGGGAGGTAGAGCTAAATCGTTGCTACTTGTTAGCCCTCCGCGGTGTTATTTGAGATTGGGAGCAGTCACAAGCTATCGCCTGTGTGTGTGTGTCCTCAACGCTGAGCGTAAACGTTTAAGGGGCGGCGTAATGAATATAAGCCATTATGTCGACGGGCAATTCCTATTCAATTCTCGCGTTGGAATGCCCATTCACATCGCATTCCTGCTTCGATTGTCACAAAATGTGGGTTATATGGTTTCCATACAATCATGTCAGAAAAAATATATACTTAAAAGCATGACACACTTATTAACACAATTGTAATTACACAACGGTTAGATGAACCTTTACTATATATTTAGGACTGATTTTATAGAAACATTCCTTTGAAAATGTTTGCAATTGTGAATTACCGATAGTAGAAAATACACATCTATGGCTTACAGAATCCAAGCTTTTTGGATTGTCATCACTTAGCAACTGTAGATAAATGCATTCCTACTTTGCCATTAGTTGTTAAACACATTTTGACTATGATCTACAGATACTCTTAATTTAGCCACACTTTTTACATAGACTGATCTTCTGCTTTCTTTTTCAGCATCATTTTTAGAAGTTTAACACCATACTACTCTTTCACTTAAAAAACTTAACAAATTTATTGCTTGTTGCTAAGAGACCAAAGTTGCCTGTTGCTTTTCCATTGGTTGGAATGTAAAGTCAGTCAGCTACAGCTCGGCAGTTGTATGGCTGTTATCTTAAAATAACATTATTATATTTTAATTGCTTAAACCCACCAGTCTTAGCACTTTATACACCTTAAACATTTTAACATTCAGTATAGGATAAAAATACAAAGATGAATATAGAAGATATGATAAATTTGAAAACGGTAAATCGAGTGTACTCATTGCAGCAAACAGTGGTTAAAGGCTAAAACTGTCATTTGAAATGCTATTTTTCCAGATTTAGAAAAGGATTGCTAACAAATGAATGGAAACATGGAGACAACATCCCAACACCCAGGTACTGTTTCCATCCTCTAATCCCATATGAAATTATCAACTGTATTGGATTGCAACGACAAATTTTACTTTATATACATTTAACTCTGCACTATAGTGTGGGCGCAGGATGACCTGCTCCAATTGTTAGAGGGCATGAAGTTGGCCCTGCCCCCGAAGGACGTGACCAAGTACAAAACATCAGAGTCCCATCTGGACTGGCAGAAGATCGCCTTCAATTCCTACACAGCTGATATGTGCAAGCTAAAGTGGAACGAGGTCGCCAAAGAGGTAACTGCTAGAGTTTGTTCATTATTTAAAAAATAAAAAATTGTGGGGCTTATTGAGTTTGGTTTTGTTTGACTTCTCAACAGATTCGTAAATTTCGGACCCTCACAGAACTGATATTTGATGCCCAGGACTACATCAAGAATCCTTATAAAGGCAAGAAAATAAAGGTGAGCTAAAAACATTGTTTTCGATTATATGCTTATTTGTGCACACCGATCGATATATAATATACATTAAAAAATACAACTACGAGAGGGAAAAACTGATAACCGTGGTGTAGGAAATATCACATCTTTGGATAAGAAGATTAATACCATTATCAACATAAGTGTGTGTACTTGAGTGGGGAAGACATAAATACCTCTCCAATTGCTTCACTGTTGGTGGATTTGAGTATGGGGGAAAAAAGTTAGGCAATCAATATTTGGGGACACAGCTCATGTAAAAATGAATTATAAATTAATATGATTTAGAACAGCTCATCAAGCAAGAGAGGGACGTTCCTGGGATCAGCCAATTATGCAAATAAGGTGGATCGAAAGTGGCTATTTAATCCGAATGTTATGTTACTGAAAACTTTTTCTTGGCACGACAGAAACATCCAGATTTCCCCAAGAAGCCTCTGACACCTTACTTTCGCTTCTTCATGGAGAAGAGGTTAAAGTATGCAAAATTGCATCCAGAAATGAGCAACTTAGATCTGACCAAGATCTTGTCCAAGAAATACCGTGAGCTCCCAGACAAGAAAAAGGTAAGCACGGAGGTTCGTTTGGTATGTATCAAAAAGAGACAACTAGATTCTGAAGTTTAAAATTTTGCTTTTAGAAAAAATATGTGGATGACTTCTTGTCGGACAAAGAAACGTTTGTACACAGCATGTCGAGGTTCAGGTGAGATGGTCTACTACATTCTTGTATTTTTGCCACTTAACTTTGGACTAGTACAAAAGAGTGTTACCTTATTTTAGGGAGGAACACCCTGACCTTGCCGAAAGCATGACCAAGAAAGGCTCAAATATTCCTGAGAAGGCCAAAACTCCCCAACAGCTGTGGTACACTCATGAAAAAAAGGCCTTCCTCAAGGGCCACCCGGATGTAAGTTGTTTTTCTGGGTTGTCCGTGCACGTTCTATCATTGGGATGCACATTGATCTTTTTGGTTATTCTTCAGGCCACCACGAAGGACATCAAGGACTGTCTTGGCAAGCAGTGGACACAGCTCTCGGACAAGAAGAGACTTAAGTGGATCGCCAAGTCACTGGAGCAGCAAAAGGAATACCAGGTAAGAAGAAAGACTGGATGCAGCATGTCATACACCACCAAAAGATGCTTTCGCGATGTCTGATTGGGAGCATACGTATGACGAGCCGTCTTAACTACCAATGTAGCAGATAATTCGATTTTTGCAAATCTGCTAATGCACTGATTGGCACATATTCCATTTACACTTTTTTGTTTCTTCTATTTTTCAGGAGACGATGCGCGAATACATCCTGCAACACCCTGAGATGAATCTGTCAGAGGGGGACTTTGTCAAGTCCACGCTGACCAAAGCCGAGAGGCACCTGAAAGACAAATCTGATGGGCGGCCCGACAAGGCTCCACCGTCAGTCACTCGTACCCATCTCGTCCATCCGCATTTCAGAAAGAGGATACTCATACTTTTTTTCCCCCTTTTTTTCAGGAACGGTTACTCAATGTTCTGCGCCGAGCTTATGTCCAGGATGAAGGACGTGCCCAGCACCGAGCGCATGGTGATGTGCAGCCAGCGCTGGAAGCTGCTCAAGCAGAATGAGAAGGATGCTTACCAGAAACGCTGCGAGCAGGTAACACAAAACGGCCGCCTTTTTTTGCAGTTTGATCATATCTCTTGACTTTGCTCTAAATATGTCTTTTTATTCTCTCCACAGAGAAAGAAGGAGTATGAAATTGAAATGAACAGATTCCTGAGTGTAAGTTTTTCATACTTTGGCAACAAAGTTCACTAAAAAAGATAAAACCCGTGTCGTCACCGGAAGAACACGTCAACTACAAACTTTTTGACCTTGTTAAAAAAATAGGATGCGGGTGGAAGATTTTAATAATTTATACTGCACTTTTTTTGTCTCTTCAGGGTTTGCCTGAGGGGGAGCAGCAAAGAGTCTTGTCTGAGGAAAAGGTGGGATTCAAGAGAGGAATAGTGGCTAACAGCGCTGCTTCCAAAAAGAAAAACTCCAAAGCTAAGGTGCCTAGAGCAAGGAATTTCTGGATTATTTTTCTCCCTTGGTGTTTAAGGGTAGTGATTACATTTGAGCTGTTCCTTAATTTGCAGGCCAATCCAGAGAAACCTAAGCGGCCCATCTCAGCGATATTCATCTTCTCCGAGGAGAAACGTCCCAAGCTCCACCAAGAGCGTCCAGATCTTTCTGACAGCGAACTAACCCGGCTGCTTGCGCGCATGTGGAACGAGCTGCCCGACAAGAAGAAGGTAAGACGTGGCAAAGAAATGCGAAAACCAATTTCTTTCAATTATGTGACCGTGGCCTTGGTTTGAACGTAGGAGAAGTACAAGCGACTGGAAGCTGTCCTGAAGGCCGAGTCAGAGAAGAAAGAGGACCGCAGTCTGCCCGACCCGCCCAAGACAGCGCAGGATATCTGGCAGCAAAGCGTAATTGGAGACTACCTTGCCAGATTTAAGGTTGGCACACCTGAATGTAATAACCCTCTCACACAGCTAACAAAAGCAACCAAATATTCGAACTAGCTCTCAGTTTGAGCTACATATTCTTCATTGTGTAGACATAGTGTCTTGTAATAGTATGCACTGGTAAGGCTACATGCTCAATGCTAGTTCACCTGAGATTGCTCCTGTGTTGCAGAATGACCGCCCCAAAGCTCAGAAAGCAATGGAGGGAACCTGGAGCACCATGGAAAAGAAGGAAAAGATCATGTGGATCAAGAAGGCGGCAGAAGACCAGAAAAGATATGAGGTTAGACAGCAGTGCGTTGGCCTCAGCCCACTACCGACGACTGGTTTGTTGACAGCCAACCAACATTTTGTCTCCTTTCCACAGCGAGACCTTTGCGAAATGCGTTCGCCTGTCGCCACCGCCGTGGCCTCGGGGAAGAAAATGAAGTTTGAGGGTGAACCCAAAAAGCCTCCTTCGTGAGTTTGAATCCCAATTTCCTTAGTGAATTTCCCCATTTCATTTTTGTCAAGCTGACGTCCTCTTTTGCCATAGAAACGGGTACCAGAAGTTTTCTCAGGAGATGCTTTCTAACGGTGAGCTCAACCACCTGCCAATGAAGGAGAGGATGACGGAGATCGGCAGCCGCTGGCAAAGGCTGACTCTCAAGGACAAGGAGTGCTACAAGAAGATTGCCGAGGAGATGCAGAGGCAGTACAAAGTGCTGCTGGAACAGTGGCTTACTGTGAGTATTCTAAAGTTCGAAATGCTTGCTGTTGCTGCTTTGAATGAAGCATCTTTTTAACACTTCTCTCCTGTCTCAGAGTTTGTCTTCTCAAGTCAGGAACACCTATAAAGAGTACAACTCTCAGGTGAGTCTGGATTTACAAACGCAACAGGAATTGGTGACCAGTATTTTACTTCACTGTCACTTTTTATTGAAATGTCTTCTCAATCTTTCAGAAGAGGAAATCCCCGGCGAAACCGGCAGGCCCCAAGGCAAAGTTGAAGAAATCTGTAAGCTTAACATTTAGGACCACTTTCTGTTTCAAAGTTATTCATAAATAAACGGAATGATCCATTTGGCAATGACCAAGAATTAACTCCTTGCATGGCCTCCTATAGGACACTGAGGAAGAAGAGGAGGACGACGACGACGACGATGACGACAACGACAACGAAAAGGAAAGGGCTTCCTCAGAAGCAGCGTCCTCCAGCGACGACGACGATGATGACGATGACGTAAGTTGTGCTAATGTAAGGTCGTTCCTGCAAAAAAAGTCAAAGGCTTTAACTAGATAAATGCAAATATTTACTAACTTTTATCCTATTGGTTCTCACCCAGAGTCTGGCTAACAAAACTTGCCACTTTTTTTTATTTGAACCCCAAATCTTTTCATTTTTACTCACTGGACAAAAATACCAACCCCAAACATTTTGCTTTTATTTTAATCCAATTGTGTTTATGTTAAAGAAGGACGATGACGACGACGATGATGATGACGACGACGATGACGAAGAAGTGGATGACAAGGAGAACAAGTCTGAAGATAGCAGCAGCGAGTCCAACTCAGGCGATTCCTCTGACTCTGACTCGGACTGAAGGGCGCCGTACAACCCGGAATGGAGGGGCGACCGCCGTGACAAGACGGACTAAGCTGAGCCACAGGGATTCTAAGATGGGGAAGTTCTGCCACTTTGCAAACCCATGCTCACGCCTCCTCAATGTCACACATCAACTTCTTTTTTGTTCCCTTGTAGCCCCTCGGCAAATTTTAGTCAAACCCGCATCCCACTGGTTTGGCGATGTTCCAAATTGAAGCTTCGTTTTTTTTTTTTTTAAGTTTTAAAACAATCTTGCCCATTTTATTTCATTGTTCCGCAGGGACGAGCCAGGCTTATTACAGCCAAAGAACACAACAACCAGGTGGGACACTTTAGCAGGGAGAGGAGCAGGCAGGATGCAAGGGTCTTTGTACTGGAAAAATTGCACTCTTAAGAATGTTTCCTTGTTAATACTTTTTTCCCCCTCTCTTCCTCCTCTGCTTTTGATTTTATCCCGTTTCGTTCTCAAAGAGGTGGTATTTTGTCATATATAAAAAAAATAATCAAGAAGAAGCCATGCCGAATCTGTTTTTGTTGCTAGTGTTGCTGGAAGGTCGTTTAAAATGCTGCAGTGCATATACATTTTCAGACCCTTATCTTTATTTTTATTTTTTAGTTTTTTTTCTTAACCATTTTTCTTCCCAATCATTTTTGTCAGGTGATTGGGCGCCATTGTACTATTTGAAACAAGAGTGCCATTTTCACACGACATTGTGTGTTTAGATATCGCTCGGAGCAAATACCCATTTCCATGCCATTTGTTACATTTGCAGACATAGTAATTCATGGGGGAGTTAATTTTTATTTTTTAAAGAGGTGCTGCACATTTTATTTGAGGTTGTTCATTTTCTGTAATAACAACAACAAATAAAGTAGTTTATTTGTGCTTTGCTTACTATGTACCCACCTATCCTTAATTTAAAATAAAACTTTTTTTTAATTGGCTAATTATGATTCTGGTGTTTAATGCTGGTAACCTCCCCTAAAGTCTGCACTTATTAGTAGGCCAGATGATACAGACTACATCTTGAATGTATATATTAGATCTTTTTGCTTAGCAATGACACACACCCACACTATGACTGACATTAGTTATAATCTGTTGAGATGTTGATTTCTGACTGAAGCGGCTTCAAAAGGGAGGGTGGAAATTGTGTATTCTTGTAAATACTTTTAATTTTGTATGACGTGTTTTTTCCCCCCGCCTGTCTATCTCCTGGTTGTTTTGTTTTCCTTGTCAGGGAGAGAGATGTTTAAAATAAGCTTTACAAATTTGTACTGCTGATCAATTGACAAAAAAAACTTGATGTTTTCTATAGCGGAGGGTGTTATGATGTTCTTGTAGTTCAAGTATTTGGGCAAATAAACACAATCTTGAACGGGTTGTCTTCAGTATGTTGGACGACTGCTAGGACCATCCTGGCAACACAGTCGCAATATTTGAATAAAGCCTTTTTTCGTGAGAAAAAAATTGGGACAAATGGCTGTAAGTAGAGATATAAAACATCTCTTTTTTTAATGACTCACAATTCCGAGATCGGGTTCAGTCCCGGGTGGGTTCCGATCTTCCTTCATGGATTTTGGATGTTCTCCCCTGGCTATGTGGGTTTTCTCTGGGTACTCTACTTTCCTCCAATTTCAATAAAACATACACGATAAACTGGCAGGACACTAAATTACGCCTAGATATAAGTGTGAGGCTGATTGTCCCCTGTAATTGGCTGGCAACCAATTCAGTGTGTCTCCTGCCTGCTGCCCAGAATTGCCTGGGATAGGCTCCAGCACCCCCATGACCCTTGTTAGAAATGTTTTTATGGGCCAAATTCCACTGCTAATATTTTTCTTGAACCTGTACAGTTTTAATTTTACCTGTGTAAAAAATAAATAAAATACATTCACGGTTGTTTGTCCTGGTCGCACTCCGTAGTTACACGCTAGCGCAGTTATCTTAAAAAAGAAAAGAAAAAACATGAATAATTCAAACATATGACGTAATAGGAAGTCCATTGTTATCGCTTGTTATGATTGGTTGAACGCTGCTGCATGGCCGATTCGCGACTGTCAAGCAGCACAAAACGAAACGAATGTTTAATTCGTCCACACCTGCGACAAACAAACCATTGAAACAAAACACACCATTTTTGAGTGACAATTTTGAGACAATTGCAGTATGGACGTCGACGAAGAATTTTCGCACTGACTGACGCGGGTCATGTCGTGTTGCCTCCCGCCGGGGGGATCGGGCCGCTTCAGTGACGAGGTAAAGCAAACCAGATGCAAATGGAGACCATAATGGTGCTTTTGGTGATAATGAATGATGATGTTAATATGATAATGCGCGTGCACGTTAACGCTGGCTGGGGCACGCGCGTCACCGTTCGGCGGTCACCAGTCAGCTAAGTAGCTAATGCTAGCAAGCACTTAAACCTACCTATCTCCTTACGTTTCTTGTGCTGTTCATTCGTAACCAAATAAAACCCCCATGACGCCACTTTACTTATTAGTGACTGTACATTTGAGTCGCAAAAGCTCTGTTCTTCATCTTTATATAGGGTTTTAGTTTAAGAATTTAATGATGGTGCTTGTGTGAGCGATATATTAAGTGATACAACTACTATTGATTTTCATCACTGTTCATTCCGTAAAAGTAGGTTGGAGGAAAGATGATGTTTTTCAAATGAATATGAATAATATTTTGTAAATGTAACTCGCTTAGAATGTCCGTCTATTCATTTTTTCACCATTATTTTTTTTCCTAAATATGTCACACAGCATCATCACATTACGACGCCACTGAGAAGAGTCTTTAGAGGGTTTTCAAATGAAAATGGAGGATATGGCCCTGTCAGGCCCGGACAACAACAGGCTGGAGGTACAACAACAATTACACAGTAATTCACAATTATTTCCATACCCTTCACACGCAAAATATGGGAAATCTACAATAGAGGAAAAATTGGACTGCGTCAAACTGTTTGTCGCCATCTAGTGGTTAACCGGGAAGCACACTCACAGGATATGGAAGGCAGAATAAACTTGAGTAGGGAACAAAATCATTGACTGGGTTCTGAGGCATGAATCAGGATTTCACTACGGAGGGGCAAAATTTGTTATTATTTCAACTATTGTGATTATGTAGGCCTTAGTCCACGACATCTACTCTGAGCTGGTGGAAGACGCCTGCCTGGGCCTTTGCTTTGAGGTGCACCGCGCCGTCAAGCATGGCTACTTCTTCTTGGACGACACCGATCCAGAGAGTGCCAAGGAATTTGGTTGGTACCGTCGTGCCTTACTGCCTGTACTTTTGGTTTTCAAAGACTTGAGTTCAGTGAGCAGCCAAGGAAACTGTAACTGAAATCTGTCTCCTCCTTGATAAAATCTGCTTCCTGAAAGATATCCTTCTATGTCCACAAAAGGAGCCCCCCCATTCTCGCCCTCTATCCATTTTGCAGAGATTGTGGACCAGCCAGGGCTGGACATCTTTGGCCAAGTGTACAATCAGTGGAAGAACAAGGAGTGCGAGTGTCCCAACTGCAAGCGACTGATAGCAGCATCCCGTTTCGCACCCCACCTGGAGAAGTGTCTGGGCATGGGTCGCAACAGCAGCCGCATCGCCAGCCGCAGGTTGCCCCACCCAAATGACTCCAAATGCTTATCTTTATTGAATTCATTGCCTATTTCTGACAGGCTTGCCAGCAACAACAACAATGTCAGCAAATCAGAGAGTGACCAGGAAGACAATGACGATCTGAACGATAATGACTGGTCGTATGGTGCAGAGAAGAAATGTGAGTAGGAATTTGAAAACCAAACAGAATTGATTTTTTGTAATACCCCCCCCCCCCCCCCAAAAAAATGTTATTTTCTGCTTGCAGCCAAGAAGAGAAAGTCAGATAAGGTTATTACTCTTTTTAAAAATTCTCCTTAATATCGACAATGTTGTGTTGTCTGCAACTTTTGTTTTTTTATTCACGCAGAATCAAAATTCACCTCGACGCTCAAAATCTCTAAAGCACAAGAATGGTCAGTGTCTTAAATAACATTGACATACATGCATGTGTGTGATCTCATTTAAATATGTGAAACAGATTTTTCTCTCTGTAAATTTAAGCCATGTTAACTGTGCAAAATATTGTTTAATTTTGTCTTGTTTTGTTCAAATGTGTTTTATATTGTAAAGGTCTGATATAAGTACCTGGAATTTGAATACAAAGGAATAATATAAACTTCAAATATTTATGAATATTTATACTACACTTGATGATTTTATGTTGCCGACATAAAGCAGTTAATGGGAGGTTGGGGATATTAAAGTTTATCAAATCTTTTTAACGTCCCTTCCTCGTTTTCTATTTCAGGTGATCTGGGCAGCAGTGTCTCTTCAGAAGCTTTCAAGGTGACCACTTCATTAATCAGTCTCACTTTTCTGTACAAGACTGCTTTGTCACCAACTTTGAACGTCTTTCATGTCTTTTGCCTTTCAGTACAACAACTACAACAGCACTGGCATCAATTATGAAACTCTGGGGCCCGAAGAAGTTAGGTCGCTTCTGACCACGGTGAGAAGAGGGGAACGCTAAGTACTAAATTTGCGATAAGTGAAGACGTGATAATCGAGGGATTATTGTACTTTTGAGACCATTCAGCGAACGGTAGTGTATCTCAAGTCTTCCCTCCACCACCTTACAAAAAACAGTATTACTACTGCTTGTTCGGATGGCATATTAACATTGGATGCCTTTCATACAAAATGTGTACCAAAATCTACCAGTTGGCCAGAAAGAGGCTTTCTAAGCACTTGTACATGTGTGCAGCAATGTGGAGTTATTTCTGAACACACCAAGAAGATGTGCACGAGGTATGTACCCCACTTACACGCTGCTGTGATACGGTTTTGTGTGTCTTCCCCTATAAAAATTTCCCCTTTCCTCAATAATAATCTGAAATGAAAGTGAAGTGCATGTCGACTTGACTTTCATCTTATTGAGTTTCAATGTTGGGACTGACTGAAGGTTGAACACAAGTGGCAGCCGGACCGACGAGCCATTGACCTGCACGCACGCGCCCTCACGCAGGCGACCAGTCACCTGCCTTTTTCACTCAGAGACTCTGCAAAATGGCCGCCTGGAAGACATTTTTAAGTGGCTTCAGTCTGACCAGTGAAATGACAATTTTGCCAAATAAATGTCATTGAATAAATGACAAACAACAAAATTGGAAGTCATTCAAACCCCACTGGGATGCTGGATGATACCATATTGTTACATCAAAGTGCTGACAGCGAGGAAGAACCTTCTTCGCAGTGCACTGTGTAAAACCCACAGGTGAATCAACACCATCTCACTAACACCCCTGGGCCCATTTTCTGTGTCTCTGAGTGGAAGGAGCTAGTTATGGTGAAAAAGTGTCGGCGAGGCGTGTGCGTCAGCTGGTCTGGGATGTATAACGCCACCTTGTGTCCCGCCCACCAGGTCTCAGCGATGTCCTCAGCACACGGACGAGCAGAGGAGGAGCGTCAGGGTGTTCCTCCTGGGGCCGTCCGCGTGAGTGTGCCCCCTAGCCCTCCCCAATTTAACCCGCAAGCCACCCCTTTTCTTACATGTATACTTTACTGAACTCACCTGTGAGTGAATGGTTTTGCTGTTGTTGTGGTTTTCAATGAATGAATTTGTTTTTACAGCGTTAAAGACCTTTTCTTTGTAAATGACTGCTAGAAGTACGTGTGCACGTACTGCTAAACTTATGTGCTCACGTATGACAAAGTTCACAGGTGGGTGTGTTTGCAGTAATGCATGTGAGAATGTGTGTTTTTTGTTATAGTCCGCTGTATGTCATTGCCCATATGAAGCTACGGCGCCATATTTTGAAACTCAAAATGGACGCCTCGACATTAACATCCATGTAATTTCTCCTAGCCAATCATCAACAAAAGAAGAAAAATAACATACTGTTACGTTGCCGAGTTTCACTTTGAAAAGGCGGAATTGATGCTTGAGAATTAGGCCAATCAGGCACCAAACTTGTTTCCCATGGTCACCAGATCTTCCCTGCCTGATGCCGACGGCATGGCAGAAAGTGGCACGTTCGATCTTCAAGGAGACGCCGGCGGGCCTCAGAACCTCATCAGCCGCCTGCAGTGGGAAGACTCGCCAGAGGTTTCGCCCACCGACTCCGCATCTTCCCGAGCCAGTAAGAAATGATTTGCAATGTAGCATATTTAATTTCTGTTGTGTGTTATTCCATTTTTTTTTCTTTTTAACATGTTCGTACTCATTATAATCCCTCATTCCTGCACACTTCCCTCTCATTTCGTCTTCCAGGCACCAACCATTCGGACCCCCGCAGGCCCAAGAAAAAGAAACGAACCTCACTTGCCATGAACAGTGCGGCAGGAGCCAGCGAAGGAACAAGCGGAAATCTATCGAGTGGCAGCAATGGCACCGTCTCGCAGAGTAATGTTGGCTTGCCCACCAAGAAAAAACGACCCAAACTTCCCGCTCCCTCTATTTCCAGCATCTATGACGATTTGAACTAGCACCAGAAGACACTCCCCCACAGCTCAAACTTGAAAGGAAAGGATATCTGTCAGGACGATGCATTCAGGTGCCCAAACACGCATTCCTTTGCTTTCTCTACTGCTGTCTATTTTAGGTGAAGTGCGAATTGTGTACCGTATTTCCTCAATTAGTGGCGCCATGTACCCCAAAAGATGGATGTGGATTCTCCACAATGTGTTGTTGCAGGCCACGATTTGCAGAAAAACGCTACTTTTGTATACTCGTGAGTTGTGACCTATATTTTCAGTTTTGTCATGATGATTATGAAGACCTGATTATCTGATTGATGTAAGGATCCAAATGTTAATGTGACATGGCATCGTACCTTGTATTTAAAATACAAACATTGTGATTGCACATTTATAATTATCAATGGTGGTGGAGATGGACAAGGTAAGGTCACATATTTGAAATCTAAATGTGTATATTTTTATAGTCCGGTGTGGTTTTGTAAGGTGTTTTTTTTTTTTCTGTTGAAGTCTGCTCTAAATATCAACAAATGTAAAAAATATATATATTTTGAGCACTGTCCTGCATTACTCATGTTCGTAAATAAAAATAAAAAAAGAAATAGAAGGGTTTTTCAATGCTTTTAATTGAAAATGTCAGACTCCAGATCATTTTTTCACATAAGTGCCAAATTTAGCTACCATTTATTTTATTTACACTAAATACACGAAATTGTACACAAAATACACCAGACCTGAACTACTTTCATCTTCAAGTATTTTAGCCTTTAAATTAGTTTCTACACATAAAAAAAATTACCATTAAATCATTGATTTGGTAAGCAGCCTTAAACAATAGAAAGCTCAAATTAACAACAATATAGTTCATAGGTCCCTCCCCTCTCAATTAGCCAAAAAAACAGCAGACTGGGTTTCAGTGATGTCTTGCTGATGTCAAATGCAGGTCCCCACTCGTTTTTTTTCTTCCTCTTTGGTGGTTTTAATGATGTTCGATTGCTGTCCATAAGTATAATGTGAAATGTGTTCCATAGATTTACAGCATGTGGATGATCCAAATATAAGACTTTCAGGGCTTTGGCGAACGTAGCTGGAGTTTGGAAATGAGTTTCTTCAGCGGCTGTTCATGCCAAAGATGAGGAAGCTAAAGAAGACGGTGACGCCCACCAGTGAGATGGTGGCGGGTGCGGTGAAGAACTGGCGGTAGTTGATGCGGAAATACCACACCACGGCCAGGATCACTACGAACACGGGCACCACCAGGCTGCCAGTGCTTATGACCATGCCCGGCGGACGCAAGCCACCAGAGACCGCCGCGGCCCCCTGGAGGGAACCGGCCTCCCCCGCGACTGGGTTTACGTCATGAGGGGCCTGCGAGACGTGGCAGTGGATGACGCTGTTGTGAGTCACGTTGAGCGATAGAAGAGTTCTCTTGGAATCCTGCAGGAGTTGGCCTTGGTAGATCAGCTTGATCCGATGCTCACGCCCAGAGAAGTACTTACTGATCAAGGAGAAATACACAAGGTAAATGACAGTTCCTCATAGTTATTTAAATATAGAAATGGCAATACTATTACATGATAAGTGTTACACCATGACATTGCTTGTTCACAATTCAATAGTACAACTCCATTTTTGCTGGGCTGTTTTTTGGCCCAAACTAATGCCATAAAAACCCAATTTACCTTTTGAGTTGGTCCACAGTGTGGTGAGGCTTGACGACAGCCACTTCCTCGGTATCGTTTAAAAACTTGAGGCGCACACAAAACGACGGCGTAACAGAAGTGCCCATGTCTTTTTTACATCCATCCTCGAGCTCCTCTTCATCACCGTAATCATCTTCTTCGTCATCATCCGAAGCGCAAACGCTCCACCCCTGGGGCGCTTTGCTTTGAATGTCCAACAGCAACTCTGCATCCTCAGGTGATGCCCCTTCGTCCGCATCCATGTCATCCGGCTTGTTCTCCAAAGCGGGTGAGCTGGCACCTGTCTGTTCAGGGGTTTCGGCCTGGGCGTTACCACCCGTGTCCCCTCCGACGCCAATGACGGAGGAGTGGGTGCCCGTCGTCAGGATGGCGCCCAGGATGTGGTCACCGCGCTCGGCTACGTGGGTGGAGAGCCACGCCAGGAGGAGCGCCAGGGCCACCAGCAGGCCGCCACCTACCACTGTGGCGTCCCCTCCCATCCCGTCTAGCATGGTCAGTGCACACACTGCCATCTTGTTCTCCTAAAAAGGTAAGGTTTTTTTCACATTACCCCGTGTTTTGGTGCACAAAATGTTTTTTTTATAACAAAATATAGCATCTAGTTTTCAGATTTTTAAAAACGTTTTATGCTTAGATATAGAACTTCTAATAATAAGTTTTTAAATCAAATATCAATAGTCAATTAGGAAAAGTCCTTTAAAACCCGGAAGTAGGCTAGTAACACAGCACAATCAACTTGCAAACGCCACAATCCGGTTGTGAAAAATTGGACGGGTTAAGGCAAACAAAACGCATCACTTAAAACAAACAGATTTTTTTTTCTAACGCGGGTTAGCTCGCAGAGCCAGCAAGAATTATGATTCATGGTCAATAGTTCATGTAAACAACAACGAACAGCGTTATCCTCGCGAGCTAATCAGCTAAATAAAAAAACAAGCGTTTAGAAATCTATTATTGCAAGCCTTTTTCATGTTTATTCGACATAATCCAAATGCAATAACCCATTGTTTAACATCCCCACGAATGTCGGCAATATTTCTTACCGATCAGATGTTGAATCAGAGCATATTTGACGATGAGCTCTATCAATGCTAATAGCTAGCATGCAGCTACTCGATTACTTCCTCAAAGCAATAGGACTAGGGCGATGACGTCAGCAGCCTCCCTCCATGCTCGTATTCTCCCTTACTATAATTAGTTCTATCGAGAGCTTCATCTTTTCTTCTGTGAATGTTTGTAAAAATCAAGTTATTTGCACAAATATATGTTAACTCTCCTAGTTAAAATAGATTGAACATATGTATATGTGATTGTATTTATGTATGTATGTGTATGTATGTATATATAGTTATACACGTATACACAAATATACATATGCATGTATATGCCTGCACGCACACACACCAATTGTAGATAAACAACTCCACACAGAAGGCATTCATTATTTTAATTTGCACTGATATTTTAATGGAACTATTCGGCAAGGATAAAGAAACCAAGGGAAGACTAAATTCAAATCTAGTGTAATGTCCCGTCATTCTGCAAAAGCAGATACTCCTTGACTGAATTCGGGACATCCAGTCGACTCACTCGAAATTGCTCTAGCACCCTCAAACGATGACGCACAGTACAGCGACAGAGATGCTGCAGCGAGCGAGGTTGACCGCCCCGTTTACACACGAGTTTGTAGAAACTCCAGTGTTCCTTGCTGAGATGGCACTCGTCCAACCAGTTGAATGATGGGATGTGCGTGTACGAGTTAAGAATCACCTCGAAAGTGGCCGGAGAAGAAACGCATTGCTTCAACATCTGGGGGGGGAAAATTAAACCATAATGTAACCATTCCTATGTATAGCAACAAGTAATAAGTCAATTATCTTTGCCATTGTCAACACAATTTAGCAGTTTGATGTCCAAACATCCACATGTTTTGAGATCTATCTCCAGTAGTTTTAGCGAATGGTCACTGTCAGTTAAGTGCAATCAGTGGATTGCAGTCAGGTGCTTCTTGTTTCAGCACAACCCCCATTGGTTGGACTATCTGTGCTGGATCCGTCGGAAAAAAACCCTGCAGCCACAGCGGCCTTTGAGGACCAGTTTGCCAACCCCTAGTCTAGATTGAAGTTTTTCCCAAACCTTTAGTGGTACAGGTTTGGCTCCATGGTTCAGGAGGGTCCGTACCACTTCTTCAGGTTGCTGCTCTAAATAGTCCTCCAGCACCTTAAAAGACAATTTGTTTTAGTACTTCCTCTTCATGTTTTGCCTCTTATTTTCTTATACCTGCAGCACACATTCCATGGGCGTGTACCCTGCGCAGTTACGGACATGGGCCTGAGCGCCGTACTGCAGCAGTAGCTTCACAATGGCAGGACAGCAGTTGCCGCAAGCGTTGTGCAGCGGCGTGTGTCGTTTTTTCCCCGCCGTGCACGGGTCGGCGCCCGCGTCCAAAAGCCTGCGGATCACCCCCAGGTAGCGGCCCACCTCGGAAGGCCTTTCGGCTTTGGCGCAGGCGGCGTTCAGTGCCGTTTCGCCTTCCCGATTGGTGGCCAGCACGTCGCCACCTAGGGAGAGGATCAGCTCCACGTGGCCCTCCAGACCCCTCAGGGCGGCCACGTGCAGCGGGGTGAGCCTGGACTCGGCAGTCCTCATGTTCACGTCGGCGCCACCGTTCAGAAGCAGCTCAGCACATCTGCAGGTGGATTTTTCATTTTACTGTATTTTCCGCACTATAAGGCGAAGAAGGTGAAAGATGTTCAATCCAATTTTACAGTGAGGGCTGGAAGCGATCGAAGCCACTTCTCCAAGTTTAAATAAATGCGCAGGTACGTATTTATTTACGTCACCAAAAGCATACTCACATACCCTTGTAGGAAATCATGTTTTTCCTTTTGAATTTTTGAAATGCATTTGTTTATCTCCACATCCATAGAAAGTATGTGTTTTTCTAAACACTTTTCAAGCTCACTGTAAAGACAGCGACGAGGTGCACAGGTGAAGAGGAGCGTTTCCGTCATCCGCTAGCAGTCGCACGTCTGCTCCGTGGTCGAGCAGCAGTTTAACGCAGGCGGCGTGCCCTCCCGTGCAGGCGTCATGGAGGGCCGTGCGGCCTCCCGGATCTGCGTTCACCTCGGCGCCACGGAACAGGAGCTCCTCCACACAAGCCGAGTGCCCGCAGCCGGACGCCAAGCGCAAGGCGGATGACTGCTTCACCTTGGAGGTTATGGTCCACATGCCTAAGTGAGGAAAGGCAAGTATCACGATGTGATTTTTCACTTGTATAATGGGCCGTCGAAATACACAATGTTGCCATTGAAGAAAATGAGATTGATGCGCCTAAGCCGGGGGTGTACCGATCTCCGGGGCCCACACCATCTCTTCATGCACCGTCTCCATTAAGGCGTCGACCATGGCGGGGTCCCTGAGGATGGTGTACACCCCTTTCATGTCTCCGCACATAAAAGTATTGTGGATGGCGGCATCCCGGCAGTGGACTTGAGCCGGGGCAGCCCGCACCTCCTGGAGGTGCTTCGGATTGCGCGATGGCCTCTGGGGGGCCCTTGGCAGCGGATCTCGGGTCAGGGCTCTCCTCTGGGCCAAGGCCCGCCGTGCGTCCTCCCAGTCCTGCAACTCCTGCTCCATCCGCAGTGAGCGCAGCGACGTAGATGTGAACGGAAACGTGTCCTTGGACATAATGCTTCCAGAAGAACACAGAAGGTGACAGTATGTATCTGTTTCTTTATTAGTAGATTCCAAATGCTTTACTTACCCCTTTCTGTAGTTGTTGGAGACTTTAATAATCATTAAAAGCACATCTCTTTCCTTCTTTTTGCATATAGCCGTGCAAGCAACTTTCGCAGTAGATTGCCGAATACTGACTCATATCCAGTTATTAATAGATGTTAGTATGTTTGTAAACTTATACCTGTACATTCCCAAAGCACTCAATAGAGGGCAGTAAGAAGTTTGATCCGCCACAGAACCAACAAATGACAAGGAATTTATTTTAATTCAACTGTTGTAGAATTGTCTAATTTAGATTTTCTTAAAGGAAAGAAAGTCAACCTATAATTTTATTTAGTCCCCTTTTTCATTGGTGTAATTTATATAGTTGAACTTGTAACCGTTGTTTGTTTGTGTGAATAAAGTTTTACACAAAAAAAGACTCGAGCCTCCCACAATCCTTTGCACTGCCACAGAGTTGCCAGTCATTGTAGCGAGCGCGTCAGAAAAAAAACAAAAGAAGCAACGAGTATTTTTTTTCTCTTTTTGGTGTTTTTTTAGCAGTAAAAGTGATGAAGGAGACGACGGGGAGCAAGCGGCGCGACCGGGCAGGGGGCCGAGAGCGAGACGCCAAGCCGGACAAGCCCGACAAGCCCAAAGAGGCCGGTGGTAGCGGTAGCGTCGCCGAGCCACAGGACGTCGACATGCCCGAAGCGGAGGCTGCTTGCTCGGCTAAGCAACCCAAGGAGCTTGACAGTCTGACCCTCGAAGGTAGTGCGACATCGACTAGCTCCACACCGCACAGGTCGCTGGCCGGACGGCTACGATTCACTCAGCCCGGCCCTAGCCTTGTTAGCCTTGTTAGCGCCCTCTGCTAACTGTTTTGATTATTGATACTTATTTTGTCACAGGGATGGCAAAAAGAAAATTCCACACCTAAATGTTCAGTGTTTATTATGGTCTAGAATTTGTGGTATTGTTTTATTATATTGAAGGAGTGTTATCATTTTCGTCTTTTATTTTATGTTATAGGACACGCATTTAGCTTGTTAGTTTGTTTGTCAGTGTCATTGCCAGGAAACGAGTGTGCAAAAACAGGGCTAGACTAGAGTATACTTCTCTTTTCATTCAGTTTTATTCAGTCTTACTCATTTCTAATGTTATTTATGTTAACACATTTTATGCCAAATAACCACAGACATCAAGGAGCACGTCAAGCAGATCGAGAAGGCGGTTTCGGGCAAGGAGCCTCGTTTTGTGCTGCGAGCGTTGCGGGCCTTGCCATCCACCAGCCGCCGACTCAACACGCTGGTGCTGCACAAAACCATCAGCGGCTTCTTCACCAACAACGTCGCCACCAGAGACTTCCTACTCGCCTTCTTGGACGAGGTGCGTATTCAGATGTCCCAAAGCTGAAACCTTGACTTCCAATCATTTGTTTTGCACAGAAATTCACATTCACAGCCACTCCTTCCTGTTTAAATGAATTGGATGTCTATTGTTGTCAAGAGCAAGCAATAAGTTAAAAAGCCTCTTAACAGCAATATACTTAAATATAAAACAATTGTTTGTGGCAGATCAAACATTTGACAATAAACTAGCAAGAATCATACACGAACCCGAGTGGTGCTGAAAAGCAGGAGTAGCTCAGATCTTATGTTATTCAAGCTGTCTTTTGTGTTTTTTGCAGCCCATGGACCTGGTGGACGGCGACGTGCCATTTCGTCCCAGGACTGGGAAGGCGGCGACCACTCCACTTCTTCCTGAGGTGGAGGCGTACCTACAGCTGCTTCTGGTGGTCCACCTGACCAACAACAAGCGCTTTAGTGAGGTAACCTTGTCTTCTGGCAGAAAAATGCTTGGCTCCGGTTTGATCTTTGCCCCCGAAAAGACACGGCGTGACTATGTTTCAGGCTCAGAAGGTTTCTGACGACCTCCTGCAGAAGATGGCCCCCAAGAACCGCCGAGCGCTGGACCTGGTGGCCGCCAAGTGCTACTACTACCACGCGCGCGTCTACGAGTTCCTTAACCAGCTGGATAGCATCCGCAGGTAAACCCACCCATCCCTCGCCCGCCACTCAATGACCAGAATTCGGACAGCGTCGACTTTCTTCCGTCAGTTTCCTGCACACGCGTCTGCGCACTGCCACCCTTCGTCACGATGCTGACGGCCAAGCGGTTCTCCTCAATCTGCTGCTAAGGAACTACCTCAACTTCAACCTCTACGATCAAGCCGAGAAGCTCGTGTCCAAGTCCATCTTTCCCGAACTCGCCAACAACAACGAGTGGGCCCGATACCTTTACTATACTGGTAAGACATGCTTTTACCACCAGGCACTCGCTTGATGAAACAGCCAAATATCGCAAATAGGATAATCACAAACGATTGTTTTGATAGTTTGCCCACCCCAGCTGGAAAAGTGCATTGGAACCAAAAACTGTTGATTTTTCGCAGGTCGCATTAAAGCCATCCAGCTGGAGTATTCGGAGGCTCGCAGAACTTTAACCAACGCACTCAGGAAAGCCCCCCAGCACACGGCGGTGGGCTTCAAGCAGACGGTAGGCACGCGTGTACCAACGTCTGCACTCCACGAGCCCAAACCCTAACGTTGAGTTTTTAGGTGCACAAGCTCCTGATCGTGGTGGAATTGTTGCTGGGTGAAATTCCCGACAGGCTTCAGTTCAGGCAGCCGTCACTCAAGAGGTCGCTCATGCCCTACTTCCTGCTCACTCAAGGTCAGTGAGGACATCGGCTTGCACCGCACTGGAAAAAAAATATTACCGTATTTTCA
This sequence comes from Stigmatopora argus, assembly GCF_051989625.1. Classification (NCBI taxonomy): domain Eukaryota; kingdom Metazoa; phylum Chordata; class Actinopteri; order Syngnathiformes; family Syngnathidae; genus Stigmatopora; species Stigmatopora argus. The sequence goes on from NC_135400.1 coordinate 10,236,155, forward strand.
CACCTATAGGGTTGTCTGTGTGCTTTTCTTGCTGATGAGCTATATTTATATAGTGAAAATGTGGACGTCCGGCACTTAGCTCATGTTGCCTTTAACAAAAAAAATAGTCGATGCATTTGTACTTACGTCACATTCGCACATAGCGGTGAGAACGGGGAACCTGTCCAAGTTCAACCAAGCGTTGGAGCAGTTCGGCGAGAAGTTCCAGGCCGACGGCACGTACACGCTCATCATCCGACTCCGACACAACGTCATCAAGACAGGTGAGTCCACGGCAGCTGGGACGCAAGGCGGCGGGGACTGAGTGTGTTTGTGCGTGCAGGCGTACGGATGATCAGCCTGTCGTACTCTCGCATCTCGTTGGCCGACATCGCCGTCAAGTTGCAGCTGGACAGTCCTGAGGATGCCGAGTTCATCGTGGCTAAGGTAGCGACACAAATAGGGCCGCAACAAGATGAGGATTTTTTTAAACATTACTCTGCTGATCGGTATGCATATAAATCACGTTATGGAGTTTTAGTATTTTTCCTTTTTTTTTTCCCAGGCCATCCGAGACGGCGTGATCGAGGCGAGCATCAACCACGAGAAGGGCTTCGTCCAGTCCAAAGAGATGATGGACATCTATGGCACCAGAGAACCTCAGCTGGCCTTCCACCAGAGGATCTCCTTCTGCCTAGACATTCACAACATGTCGGTTAAGGTATGTACGCGCTCACCTGTCTGCAAATGTGTCAGGCGGGCATCAATAGCAATGTTCATGGTGCGATTCTTTTGTTTAGGCCATGAGGTTTCCGCCTAAGGCTTACAACAAAGACTTGGAGTCAGCTGAGGTAACACACGCACATATAAACACAAAAAAATAAAGTAGAACATAGAACAGTTGATTAAATTTTTTTTTTTACAATTCATATATAATCAATAGTTGAGCTTACCCACGTATTGATTGTGGGTAATGAAGTTTTATTCTGAGAAAGGTTGCCATTGCTTATGGGTGTTGTGTGCACGAGTATACTTCATTACCCAGAAAGCCCTCTTTTTGCCCCCGCATGCAAGTTGTGCGTTTCCTGGTCTTAGGAGAAACTCGTCTGAATTAATCGTTCCGTGCTCGTAAATATTGTTATACACGAAAGATATGCAAAAAAGACCTGGCTTGGTCGCATCACCAAATTTTGATCGCATGACTGGCGAATTATTCGATCGAAATTTCCGCCGTAAGACGAGAATTTTGTATGACGAGCGGTCGTATGACGAGGTACCACTGTAAAGTTGTTTTGTTGTTGTTTTTCAGTGCTGAGTCCAAGTAGCAAGAGTGGCTTCCGCTTGCAACTTTCAGCGTGGATTTTCACATTTTTATGAAATTAAAATACTTCAGAAAAATAATTAATAGCGGGAAAAAGTAGTGAATTTGCGATGAGGGAAGACACGATAATCGAGGGATTACTGTACTGATAGTATTGCGATACTCTCAGGCATATATAAGGGCAGGAGAAGGAAATGTGTTGTTTTTGTTTTATTTATACGTATTTGACACATGTTTACAGGAGCGTCGGGAACGCGAACAGCAGGATCTGGAGTTTGCCAAAGAAATGGCCGAAGATGATGACGATAGCTTCCCCTGAGCCTCCATCCTTAAGTTCTTATCTGATGTTTATTACCCACAATGCCCTTCTGTTCTGCTTTTTTGCGTTAACAAATAAAGGTGGTCAACTTCTGTAGCTGTTCATCTTAATTTCACATCTTAACGACTTGATGCTAAGTTTTCCAAGGTGAGTTTATCCGAAAATTATTTAGTTTTTATAATCAATGTACAGAAAAGATAGCTTCATCTTTAACCCTGACAAGTCTATTTCTATATCTTCGTTGCTGTTAACTCAGGGGTCACCAAACTACGGCCCACGGGCCGTATCCGGCCCACGGGCACATTTGGACCGGCCCTCTGAACAATACCAGAGACGCTATCGGATTTTTTTCCTATTTGGCCTTGAAGACTGGGACGTTTTAATCTTGTGTTTGGTTCATTGCACCCCTGCTGAGCCCACAAATCATCCCAGTGAAGCGGGCCTTCGCATTGCTTCTCTGGTGACACGCGCGGGGAGAGTGTTTGCCTTTGATGCATTCGGGCACTTCCACCGTTGCATGCGTGAGCAGAGTGTTAGCGAGACATCTGGACGATCGCAGGTGAGGGCGGAGGCCTGGTACCATCGCTATTGCGATGCTATTCAAGCTAAAAACTGCAAGCTGAACCTGTTTGAGAACGGAATAATGGCGAAAAGGTTAGTTAAGAGAAAAATTGATTCAGAATGCAGGGTATTTAACCTGCAGTGGACAAACAATTATTTTTTTGTTCAATGCAAAGAAAAGGCTGTTTGTCTCATTTGTCAAGAGACGGTGGCGGTATTCAAAGAATACAATCTTCGCCAGAATACAATCTTCGCCGGCACTATGAATCCCGTCACAAAGACAAGTACCATAGCATGCAAGGCCAAATACGAGCAGACAAACTCTCAAAGCTAAAAGTTGGACTATTATCTCAGCAGACTACATTTCTACGCCAAACTCAGCTGAACCAGGCATCTGTTCGGGCCAGCTTTCGGGTTGCTAAACTGATAGCAAACAAAGGTAAGCCTTTCACTGACGGAGAGTTTTTTAAGAAATGTATGGATGTTGTTGTGGAGGAAGTGTGTCCCGAGAAGAAAGATGCATTTAATGCCGTAAGTCTGTCGGTGAGTACAATGACCAGACGCGTTGAAGAAATCGGGAGTAATGTATATGCCCAGCTGCAGCAGAAGACGAAAGAATTTGACTTTTTTTCATTAGCACTGGATGAAAGAGCAAAAGGGAGAAGATTGTGCATGGCACAACAGAAAGTTAATGTTCCATGGCTTTTTTTTCTATGAAGAACCCAGAGAGAGTTATTTAGTTATTTATTTCATAAATAGTGTTATTTATTTCCTGTTTTTCTGTGAAGAACTCAGAGAGTGTTATTTAGTTATTATTTATAGTTATTATTTATTTCATTAATAGTGTTATTTGTTTCCTGACTTTTTTTCTGTAAAGAACCTGGAAAGGGTTATTTGGCTGTGTGGCTTTCTGGAAAACAATTAAAAAAAAATTAAGCTCCCCTACGATCATCACACTTTTTCTGTTACAAACTGACACCGGCCGCCCATCAGAGAAGGGAAAAGTTATGTGGCCCTCACAGGAAAAAGTTTGGGGACCCCTGTGTTAACTTATCAGTTGCCATTCACAGCAATAGATGTCCAATCCATCTTGCCTGGGAGGGGCTAGAAGTGCTATATTGTCGTTAAAGGGTATTTTTTTTCTCATCTCATTTTCCAAGCCGCTTTATCCTCTTTAGGGTCGCGGGGGGTGCTGGAGCCTATCCCAGCTGATTTGGGGCCAGATGCGTGGGGCACCCTGAATTGGGTGCCATCCAATCGCAGGGCACAAGCAGACAACCATTCAGGCCCGGATGGGTTTTTTTTACAGGTAAATTGCGAGCATAACAAATTCTCCACGACTTGGAATTTTCTCTCAAGGCCAGAAATTAAACATTGGGAAATTTCTTTTGTAAAAAACCACATTCCATTTTTGTTACTAGTTACTGTAACACATTTTTTGTCTGCACATTTTTCTTTAGTAAGCCGACTTTATTGACGCACACTACATCGTTACCTCTGTCGTCATTAATATGTAATTGTGTAGTTATGTAAAATGCTTCCGGTTTAATGGTTCGATTATCACCATCAAAGGCAGAACCAAACGAGTTTCAACACTACCGGTTGACACATATTAGGATTACATTTATTGTTTCTTCTGACACACATTAGGATTACACTTATTGGTTCTTGTAAAACCTTGCATTTCTTCATAGCCGAAGTGATGATCATGATGAGTAAGAGGGAGTGACGCAGATCTTTCACGATTTCCCAAAACCTAAAAATTCAAGCCCCCTTCCTCGAGCACACAAACGTCCCAAGTTGACCCCAGAAACGGAAAAAGTTTCCCCTTGGCCAAAAAAAAACATCGCCTTCAAAATAGAACCCCTCAGGAAAAAAAAGTTTGCCTTGCAGTAAGTAGTCTGGAATTGACGAAGCCGAAGCTTTTTTTTACTGGGAAAACGCACTTTGTGGAGTAGCACCACCAATTTCGTTATACGCAGCTGAGTATGATGACAATAAAGGCTTTTGATTTGATTTCATTTGATTTGATTTTCGTCCCTTCGGAGGCGCACCCGAATGACGTCACGCGGCGATATCGTCACTTTGGCAAAGTTAGCGTTGCTGGAATTTCCCTCGGGAGTCACTTTAAAAGCGCACACAAAATGGAAGTCCAAGCTCACTTCAAGTTCGTCGTGGACTCCCAAACCGCTCTGGTCGACATGCACGCGCACGCAGGTGAGTGCAGCAGTGCAGCGCGGGGCGGCCACGCCCCCTCGCCCGTGCTCACCGCTTCAAAGTTGCGCTTTTTGCGATCATTTTCGTACCTCGTCTTTTTCCTGCGGCTCGACCGACCCGTGGCTCGAGCAGCGCCAGTCGTACGGCATTGCCTGCCATTGACGGCGATAGACGTGCAGGTCTTGTCATTTGAGGAGCCTTCAAATTAGAACTGGGGCCGCCGCAATGAGACTAACTACTAATATACTAATCAACACCTAATCAACTGACAAGTGAAGCCATAACTGTTGAAAGTTCATTTTAGCCGTTTTTTTTATTGTTCTGTCCGCAATACTCCTCATTTCCCACCATTGGCAGTTATAGGCATCAACTCCATTTTAAATTGGACAGCTAACATTGATGAGTTGATACTTAAATCATAGCCTAAAAAATATTTACCGATCTTATTTAATTAGTTAATGTATTTTATTTACCAGATTAGATAAGTGTGATAGGGTCAGGTGAGTCTGCTTTCCACAAATGTATGAGGAATAACGATTTTAATTGGTGTCCTCACCAAGAAGAACAAAGTGAGTGAGAACTGGACCTCCCTCTAAATATTTTGTTGTGTTTTTTGTCCATTGATAAAAAATAAAAGTGGAAAAGAAAATTAATTTGTTTAAAATCGATTTTTAACCATAATAATTGTGTCCATTTTTTTTATTAACCATTATTCACCATTGATTAACCATACTTCATATTTTAAATGACAAATGATAAACATTTTAGCAATGTTATAAATTTGGTTTAAAAAGTCTTATTTTTTTCTATTGTTATCTACTTAAATGGTATAAAAAACATGAAGAATCCAAATACATTCTTTTAATATCCTTAGTCTTGAATCCAGATGGTTGTTCACATCTGCTTTCGCTTTGAACAACAATGAGACTTGTTACATCATATTCAGCCTCACTTTTTTCCCACTTGATGCTTTTTGCTTCCAATGCACATTGACTTGTTAAATCTACTCAAATCTTTTGCTTACTCATCGCCGCCGCAGTTTTCCTCCTCCTCTGCTGCTTCCTGTTCCCGCGGACGATCCGGCCGGCGCCTGCCGCCCACCCGGCGCCAACCCTCCGAGACGCCTTGGAGCGAGCCCGTATGTTGGCCGTCAAAATCGCGGGGGAAGTCCCGGCCCCGCACGACCAGGTGAGCCTACACGACACGCTTTGGCATGCTCGGGTGTTGACCTTTGACCCTTCCTGGCAGACGGGAGACCTGGAGATGATGGCCGCCGCCCTCGGCATCCCCCCCGCACCCGTCCTCAAACCGCTGGCGGCAAACTTTGACGTGGTGAGTGCGGTACATCTGTCGTCTCTTTATTTATTTCACTTTTCTACTTCCAGGTGCGATGATTTATCTTAAGATTTTTCCTTCAAAGTAACACATTTGTACTCCATTTGTAAAACCATGAATATAGAGGTGAAATTTTGAATTAGGGGCGGCTTATTCACGATAAATTGTAAAATTTGATGATTTTAAGGCAATTTTAAGGGTGCGGCTTATATGCAAGTAAATGGTACACGGTCGATTGGTCGCCGGTCTTTTGGTCGCCTGGAAGGTAAGTGATAATTACCATTTAAATTTTTGCTCAAATTCCCTAAATACAAACTGCGAATTACTATTTAGTCATACTTAATGCCCTAGTAATTATTAGGCTAAAGAAAAGCTCCACATTTCCCGGACTTTTGTTTTTTGTTGGAGAACTTGTTAAGACCCTGACTGACGTAGCTTCTTAAAGGGACAACGCATGTACATACAAACTCTTATACACTCACACATCGGCTCAGTGAAACTGCTCATGGCCATTGTTGGCTTTTATTGATGCGTAGACCGTGTTGTTTTACCTTGTTTTGTCGCCAGTCTTTTGGTCGTCGGTCTTTTGGTCGCCGGTCTTTTGATCGCCCGTTGTTGCGGTCGGGGCGACCAAAAGACCGCGACCAATCAACCGCACACAAAGTAAATACGGTAATTTCCTGTTACAATTGTTTTTGTTCTGTACTTTCTCAACAATTTAACATCACATTTATGTAGTGTCTTTTTATTTGTGTTATTCATGTTATGTAAACCTTGTGTTGAATCATGCTATTTATACAAATAATTTTGCCTGGCCCAAAATGTCTTGTAAAAATAGTCTCAAAAGTCTTTCCTGCTTGCAGGAAACGTGCGTGAGCCGCATGTCAACCGGCGTGCAACTGTTCCAGGAGCTTCTGGGAGTTCTCTCGGGCCCGGGGCGCCTGGACGGGCTCGACGGCCTTCGGGCGGACCTCGACGACCTGTTTGCCCGTATTACGGAGGTAACGTCAAGCCGCCGACCCCCGCGTGACCTCGCGCCGCTAACGACGAGCGATTTTTCCAGATCCACAAAGCCATCCGGCCGGGTGACACGCAGCCGGGCCCGGACTCGGCCGCGGGGCTTGCGTCGCGTCTCCACGGCGACTACGAAGTGCAGGTGGCCGCTCAGTTGACGCTGGGGCGCCTGCGGTCCTTCGCGCACGACCTCATCCGAAGCCTGCGGGATATCGCCGGCCGCGTGACGGCGCGCTGAGGGACGCCACTCTAATTTGGGTGGGCTCCAGAGGTTTTTCCTCCGCTCGTCCGCAGCGCCCCCTGTCGGACTGACGGGCAGACGGAGGAGGAAGCGAAGAAGTTGGCGAAGAATATGAAGTTCTTTGCCCAGCCGCATCGGGTGAGGAATGCCACGATGCGCCGGGACACGCCGCGCAAGTTTCCTCTCGCTCTCTCGCACACGCTTGCCTTACTTGAATACATATTTAATTTATTGAACTTTGCTTTTCATATTTATGACATCGTTTTGTGTATTTATGGCTACGCCGTTCCTATTTATTTATTTCCAACTTATTTATTGTCCATGTGACAGGGCTGCCACTAAGGATTCTTTTGATAGTCGACAAATCGCCGATTAGTTTTTGCGATTAATACACTAATCCGTTCTTATACGTCCTATTTATTTACAGTTGATGTTATAAAACCAGAAAAGTACATTCCCTTATTTGCCTTTTTTTCTAAACAGAAAGTCAAATTAAAACGATAAACAGAGGCTATTAACGGATTTCTTTTCCTTATCCTTTTTTGTTTTCACAAAAAACTACAAAGTATATTTACTGTATTTGAAAAATTAAAAAAATAGGCAAATATTTATGCTAACTGTGTTGCACCACCATTTGAGTGCAAATAAAATCTATTGCTGGCATTACAGCTATTTTTCGACTAATTTCAATCAGTCCATTGTGGCAGCTCTACTCTGTAACGAGAACTTAACCAAAACATGTTTAAAAAGTACGATACTATGGTTATTCCGCTCTCTTGACTCACTGAATTTTTACAGTTGATCCGGGAACAATTCTCGATTCTAATAATGATTGACTCGTCCTGGTCTTTTACAACAAGAGCCTTTTATTCCAAAGCACAGCCATGACAATAAACGCTCTAGCACAGAGCAAAGGTTAACAGCATTTGCATCTCATTTGCATACGAGCAAGAAGAACTGTACTCGTTGACCATATATGGACGTGGTTTGGAGTTCAGTTCCTGCGCTGCTTCCTGCGTTCTTTGTCTTTGGGTTTGCCACCTTTTTTGTCTTTCTCCGCCGCCATCTGCAAGACTTTGATGCGACGTTTTAGCGCGCCTCGGTCGCACGAACTCAGCACGCCCAGACCCTGTTGACACCCGTTTTGGGTTTATATTATATTATAATATCATACCTGTCAACCTCGGCCAATTGTTCCACTTATTGATGATTGCAATTCCCCTTATTAAGCGATTTAAAAAAAAAATGCAACGCAGCACATATTTACTCTCATAGGATGCACTTAAAAGTCTAAAATTTTCTCCAAAGTGGACGAGGTGCCCAATGAGTATGCACTAAATTCAAGATTCTGTAGATGTCGCTGCATGATGCTGATATTTTAACTGTCTGGGTACATTGCTTGCTGACACGCTATATTTATATAGTGAAAAAGCGGATGTGAATAGGGGAATGCGCGTGTGCATATCATGCTTAAAGCATGACAATATTAGCAGTCGAAAATGACGTTTTTGTCTGCTACCAATGACCGAGACGATCCGGATCAGAGTAAAGCGGTTTTACAAAAAAAACGTACTTAAAAAAATCCTGTACAAAAGTTGTGATAAGGCGTACACAATTTGAAATGATCAAAAAATGTATAATTTGATATATATGTAATATTTCTTTGTCATTGAACTTGGACAAGCCACTGTGATTTTAGTCCATTGATTTTTAAAGTAAACTAGCATAAAATAGTCTTTTGCTTGCATTTTTTACGGTTTTCCAGTTTTTTTTATGGTCCAACATCTGTTACTATTTTACCATAAATTACTTTTTTTTATATACAGTACAGATCTGATAGAAAATTCAGTTTTTATGTCAAAAAAAAAATAGTGTTGTTTCACCTGGCCTTTAGTTGACAAAGATTGGTGCGCTCACCTTAAGCTTGCTGCCATCCAGCTGTAGCAGCGAGCGTCCGTCGACGTCTCCAGCTCGGAATTCTGGGATGTAACGATCCATGCTCAGCTCCCCCAGCCACTCGCAAACCTGCTGGCTCGTCCAAGAACGCACCGGGCAGGACGACGACTCGTCGCTAAGCTAACATACATAATGTAATTTGCTTTGAGCGAATAAAAACAGGGCAACGGGCCACATTTGACCCACGGGCCATAGTTTGGAAACCACCACTTTTAAGTAGTATAGTGCTTGAAAACAATTTCTTACCTCGTCAGAAGATTGCGAGAGCGTTTGGTAGGGATGCGAGGACGCGGAGGAGGCTAACTCCACGTGAGGACACGCTACTACTGTCTGTTGTGGATTAAAGTCCTCGCTCAAATTGGACTCCTGCAGGACACACAAAATCTCTCTTTCTACTTCCTGTTTGAGGAGATGCATCACCACTGGGCCTTTAATCGTATTATTTTAGCAACAAAAAAAAGATATTGACCTAATAGACTAGTAGAAATGTGCCAGCATATAAACACATTAAACACTTCCTGCAAACACCAACCCCCGTGCGCCCGCAAGTACATTGCGCCTTAGGCGGTCGCCCACATTGCCCATTGCAAAAACCGGCCCTGCTCCAAAGACTGATTTGGAGTGCAAAAGACACATCCAGAAAAACAATGTGGATTTTGAACAGACTATCTGAAAAAACGAGCTGACCAACGAAGAGTCAAAAGGAAGCGTGTACCTGCGAGCAAGACTTCGGGGGCGCACGTGTGCCCGCGGGGTGCGTCTGCGGCGATCCGGGCGGCGTCCCTGAGGAGGAAAACCAGGAGAAGGAGACCAAAGACGCCGAGGCCCGCGAAGACGCACGCTCTCGGAGACTCCCGGATCCGTCCCTGGCGTGGAAGTCAGAGGTTAGTGGCTGCACGCGCATAAGTGGCGAGGTCGCCCGATCATGGAGGGGGCGGAGACTCACTCGCTGTCCACCTCGCTTGCCCCCTTGTCACGTCTATCCCGTTTATCCGCTTTATCCTTTTTCACTCGGAGGTACGAGCGCCTGAGGGTGACGCTGATGAAGGGAGAAAAGCATTATGGGTGTCGCCGCAACAAAGGGGAGGAGCCTAACAAATACCGTGCTCACCCCAAATCGAGGAAGCGTCTTTTGGTTTTCTGGTCAAACAAAACCGCCGTCCCGTCGGCGGGACTCGTTTCCCGGCTGGAGTCGCACACCAGAACTGGTGAGGGCGCAAAATCAAAGTTAATCGCTTTCAAAATTATCAAATGAGGTTATCATTCCGCTTGTATTTAGAAGCGGAATTGGGTACAAAAGATGGCGTTTGTTAAAATGTCTTATTAATTAATCGGCTGCCATTAACGGTAATGGAGGTCTACGCCATTTTGTCTGGCAGCGAGCGTTTCAATCCATTGATAACAACTGATTGTCAGGTTATGACCTGTTTGGGACTGTTGAAGTAGCTCCATCTAGTGTTGAAGCAGAAAAGTGCAACAGAATGTAGGCCGAATTAAAGCTTCTTGTTCATGAGATTATTATTTTCTGCAGGGCCAATGAATACCAGGCTCGCAGGCGGTAGTTTGGACACCCCCACAGGTGATTACCTTCGCTGTCGGGCCTCCTACTCCTCCGGGTGTAAACGGGCGAGGCGTCGGAGGAGGCGGGGCAAGACTTTGAGAGCGAATCAGTGAGCGAGGCTAGAGCTTCTTGCGACGTGTCATTGGTCAGTTGATGGTAGCGCGCCCGTGGGGTCACCGCCAAAGTTATGCCGGCATCATCGGGCAAGCGGCGCACCTGAGAAATAACAACAGGCGGTGGGTGTTTCCCCCCATCCCCGACACGTTGTATACTGCCGCACGATTGGCCCACCAGTGACGTGTCGAACGAGAAGGCGGAGCTCCGTGCCGACAGCAGCGAATCGGGGGAAGGCGAGGAACCTCGGGCGGTCGGTTGGAGAGGGGAGGGGGCGGAGTTTGTCGCACTGTCCTGGGGTTCACACACACAGACGCTGTTCAAGTAGCATCAGATGGTATCCTTCTTTTCACACACCTGTTTGACATCCAGGCTGTCGTCGCCCTCGTTGGAGCTGACGCTGTTGTCATGGCACCGGGAGCGAGAGGGGCGGTGCCTGCGACTCAGCTGGGCCCGCCCCTTCTGAATGCTGTTATCCAGTAGTTCCGTTTCGGGAATCACCCAATTCAACTCTTGGAATACACAGACGAACACACACACACACACACACGCATACACGTGATGACATCATCACGTCACGTGATGTGCCTTAATTAGCTTTAGCATGAGGGGCTAGCTCTTACTTACCAAACACGCTGTCGCTGTCGTCCAGGCCGGCGGACATGACTCTGCGCTTTTCTGAAAGACAATACGCGCACAGGCACGCGCACGCGCGCGCACGTGAGAAGTCATAACTGCATGGCTGTTGTCTGGAAGAGGGAGTGGTCGACAGGAAGGCAAACGCCACATGCGCGAGTTATGACGTCATCACCTGTTCAAAAGCTTGAAAGCACGCGCGTGCACGCGCGCGCACGCACACACTCGCACGTCATTCCCGGAGCTGCGACGTTGTCACGAGCGGCGAGGGGGACGACTGAGGGGAGGATGAGGGAGCAGGAGGAAGAAGATGCTCACGTCACGTGACTTCCGTGATGGACGGACGTGGAGAAAGTGCTGCCTCACGCAGCATCAGCACCGGCGCGAGCGCGAGCACGGGCGCGCGCACGACAGGAGCGAACCATTGGGAGGCAATGTAAGGGTACGTGTCTGGGAAATTCAGCTGTTTGGGAAAACAGGTTGAGAAAGTTGAAGCAGTCCAAAAAAATACAAAACAACTGCAAAGTCAATTAGTCAATTCTTTGACTGCCATTTTTTATGATATTATTTTATTAGTTATTCTCGATAAAGTTATATCCTATTAATTATATGAACTTTTTCAATGCCTTTGACAGTGCTAGCCGTCAAATATAATTGAATTGGGATGGATGGCATTGAAGTATCATTTTGCTGGTCCACTGACGGCAATAGAAGTCCAATTGATTTAATTAAAAAATACACACAAAAACTGAAATCATGATATTTTATTTTAATGGGGATTTTCTCATTGACTGCCATCGACGCCAACAAATCATCGTATATTTTAATCATCTCAATTTTTGACTACTGAGGCGACGTGACGAGACGGGACCCATTTGATGGTGCACTAGCGCCTTCTGGCCACCAGGTAGCAATGTAGGGGAGTTGACTGAGGATCAGGAAGTGGCAGGACACTTCAAGCCAAGACAAGCAGGTCTCGGAGGTGGGCGTGGCCAAAAGAGCGGAACCTGTTGCCTGCTTTTCACGGTTTTCACAGACATACACACATGCGACACACACGCATTCACGCTCACACGCACACGTACACAAGTACAGGACCAGTACTCGACCGGTACGGGAGTACGTCATCATCATGACTTTAGTGCTTGGACTCGGACTCAAGGTAACGCCAAATACTTCCTGTAAATACTCGCTCTACTTTTAAGTTGTGGCTTTTTTTGTGTCGAGCTCGAGTGCGTGAGCGTGTACTGTACTCCTACTAAGAGTACTACTAATATTGCCTATTGACTTTCGTGTGTCTAGTCGAAAGGTATTTAGCAAAGAAAGAGAGGAAGTGTGGTGTTTCTTTTATGTTTCTTTTATGTTTATTTGTTTTATTTTTTCGCTCCTGTGCGCGTGCGTGTGGTTGGAATGTGCGGTTGGGTGTGTTTGCTAGCGTGCACATCAAAGCAGACAGAAAGTTGACAACTTTTTTACTTCTATTTTTTTTCCAATCTTGCTTTTAAAGCAAGTACACGCGAGTAGAATGTTGGGAAAGTACTCATTTGTTACTAAATATAGTAGTAGGTGGAGTGATTAATCAATCCGGATCAATACGTTGATTGGTTAAGTAAATATCCAATCAAATGACTTCAAAACAAAACATGGATTGATGTAACATGTTCTTCTTTTAGACTAGCTGGCTCTTTTGTTGAAAAGAATACTTTTCATTCAATGTTCCTCCAACAAAAAGGTCAAAGACGTCACAATAACATTGTTGTCCAAAACTTCCATTTGCCATTGTTTGGCTCTGAAATTAAGTAGTAATATTTTTTGCACTGGAATAGTCACATTACCATAATGTTATTATCTGTGGTATCTTCATAATAGCAATAGACTTTAAATATTGGCTGTTAACACATCTGCTGCCATTAGCAGTGATGGATGTCTAATTTTATTGGAATGGGAGGTCTGGCAGGAATTGAATCATGTCATCCTCCCAGGTCAATGGCAATGAATGAGTTTGTTTTTTGTTTGTTTTATGTATTTAAAAGGTTTATTTTAGGATATATAAATATATAATTACCCTGCGACCCTTGTAAGGATAAGCTGTACAGAAAATGAATAAATGTGTGTATACATGTATATTTTTTGTTTTTAAATCACCCAAAAGTTAAACAACAGAAAATAATGTCTTTCTTTTAAATTTTGAAAAAAAATATTAATTGGAAACATCGACTTTGTTATTTAGCTTTTCCCCCCCTTGTTACTTTTTTAAAGTAAACATAGAAAAGGATCAGCAAGCATTTTTGGATTTCTATAGTGCCAAAATGCAGGTTTTAGTGAAGAAATGACGCACATTGTTGTGGTGACAGCTACCTATCAAAACACGTATTCAAATTTTACAGTGCTGAGTGACAAATAGTTTGATGCTATAAAAACACACTTTCAAATGGGAGACATTCAAAGGTTGAAAGTCAGTAAGATGCATCTACTCTATGCTTTTCACTAAATATAAAGTTGAAATAACATTTCTGTCATTTTTGGTGAAAGCTCAAGGGACTACATAAATTAGAAAATGATTTTTTCTTAAATAAAAATTCCTGCAAAATGTGAAAAAGAAAATTTATATTAGTTTCCTTTTTGTTGATTAAGTATAAATATAAGTAAACAAATAAGGATATTTTCCTCTTTTTTATACAAATGGAAAAAAAAGTTAGAAATATAATAAATAAGAATGACAGGTATCATGTTTCAATGTAAAAAACAAATGGAAAATATATAAATATATTTGCTTTTTTTTTCAAAAAGAGGAATTGGACCAATTTTAGGTCAACAATGTCTCCGAATGATTCAACTTTCCATAGTTGAGTTATTTGCTCATGCATTAGTTGTCAATTTGTCGATTAATCGTGTCCTCGTCCGACAAAGATTGGATTGGATTGGATTGGATAACTATTTTGACAACGCCTTTACAAGTTATTGTTTGGTAGCACATCTCCGGGTGTTTTCTTTTCCTCACACTGGTTCAAGCGTTGCTCAAAATATGGCTGACGTATCTCATTTCGTTCCCTCGCTTGTTGTCGGCGCTCGGTCGCCGTTGCCAGGCGACCTGAGCCCCGTGGCGGACGGCCAATTGGAGCGCAGCCTTTCTTCCGAGATGTCACCTGACGTGGCCGTTGTCAGCGTAAGGTCGCTCTCAGTGGGACGACTGGCACGTCTTCTCGCTAAAACTTGACTTTTGCTTTCACACTTTTCCGTGCATGTTTGTTTGTGCGGCCAGCCTGTGGCGAGGGTGCGGTAATGGGACGGGCAAACACACCGAGGGGGAGGGGTAAAAATTCCAGAAAAAGCCTCCTGTCCTGACACACCTGAAACACACACACACACACACTCAGACACTGTGTCAGAGGTGTGCTCAGGTGTGCTCAGGTGTGTCGGACGCTGACTCGACAAAGGCGTTTAATTGTCACGATTAACTTGTGTTTGTTGTCAACAGTAAGGGACGTGCCAAGAACTCCTTTTGGTGTCATTCCCGATTATGTGAACCTACAAATTGCGGTTCCAGAGCCATACGCGGCTCTTTTAATCTTCTGGGAATTTAACTTGTAGTCACCTGATGAACGCCCAATTTATTTTGATGTTGCAAGCGTACCCAATCAAAATGGATTTGGTGTCTATTGCTCAAAAATGGAAAAAACAATGAAATTATTCTTGACTTTTTTCTACTGTGGTTCCTCCTTAGCATTAGCCTGCAGAAATTGTTCCCTTTAAAACTTTTCGTACATAAGCTTAGCATTAGCATTCTTAGCTTTATGCTAGCTTGTTTGTCAAACTTTTTTTTTTAAACCATGAGCATTCACAGCCAGTTCTCCCAGTTTAAAATAATTGGAATGAGTTAATAAAATGTTTTAAATGAAGAAAACAAATTTACGTATCAAAATAATTGATAACATGTAAAAACTAAATGAATAAAAAGGCTTTAAACATTGAATTGAATGCTTTTATTGTCATTATATAATGAGATTTAAAGCTATCACCATGACGTGCACACATAACAACAAAGAGACAAATAAATAAGTAATAAATCATCAATAAATAAGCGGTCACAACATAAATAAGTAGGGAAGTGCACAAATAACAACAAACAAACAGATGAATAATAATAAATGAGAATTTGGGCAGGTCAGAAATGTTTCTAAGCGATTAATCCACATATAATAATATGATGGTTGGCTTGCCAACTAATTGATCGTTGATTAACCATTGATTAATAAGTATTTATAGATAGATGGATGGTCAATCTCCATCAATGGGCATTTCTAATGCTCATTTTCTTCTTTTTCTAACTACCACAACCTATAGATTTTCAAATTCTATACATACAGTACCTGCAAATGTTTTTGAAGCTACGAGGAATCTATCGCTGGCATTCGTTCATTCATTCGCTGCCAATCCCACCGATTGGACGTCTATCGCCGTCAATAGCTGCCAGTTAGTGCTCAGCGTCACACAGTCCAAATGCTCAGCTACTCTGTGTTCAAAACCGTTGTCGTCTACTATTGTTGTGTGACAAAGACAGGAAACACACACACACACTCGCTCACATTTCCCTGTGTGTGTGTGTGCGTGTGTGTGTGTTTGCTAGCTTTGCAGTGATGCAAAGTCGTCACTCGGCTGCGGCAAAATAACAAACTTTGAAGCCAAAGTCCTCCACGCTAGTGCAATAAGTCACATATAAAAGACGGGGATTGACTTTGAGCGTGTTTGCGATGTCACTGAGGGGTGGCGGCGAGTGGGCGGGGTTTAAAACCGACAGGAAGCAGACACTTCCCTCTGTAAACAAAACAAGGCCGAGATGCACCTCCTGCTATTGTTTGGTGTGTGTACCCTCATAGAAGAATATGATTTTCTATTTGGAGACTGAAATGGCAAGTTTGATGTCAGACTGGGAATGTGGACGTCTTCTGCGTGTCGTTGACTTTTACGTTGTGCAAAAAACTCAAGAAGAAATGATGGAATTTTGCATTAGTACAGCTAGCGCTACCACCATGACTCGATTAATTGATAATAAAATGAATAGGAAGCTATTTTGATTAGTTGATGGAATTGTTTAGATATATTGTTGACCTAGATTTGTAAAAAAGAAAATCAATAGTCAAAATTTGCTTATTGTACATTTTTAAAAAGGATAAAAGTCATTATTTATTTCCTCATATTTTTTTAAATATAAAAAGCTAATGTTCTGTTTTATTATTATTAATTGTTTTCATGTTTTATATTGAAAAGGAAAATATAATCTGATTTCCGTAGTCCCCGTTGAAAGTTGACTGATGATTTAAAAAGCGTTTTTAATTTTCTTCGGGTTTCCAATGCTCGTTTTTAGCTTGTATGTTGAGCCCGATAAATAATACGTGACTCGTGTGTGTTTTTTGTGTCCGTGTTGTGCGTCGAACGTGTCCTAACAAAGACGAATGTGAGGCGGCCAACATTCTGCTGCGAGAAATTTTGTGTGCGTGCCACTACGCGTCATGTGACGTTCCTTATTTCTTTTTGTCTTGGCAGCAAGCAAACGGTCTTCCTTGACCTCACACCCCTCACCTGTGGAGTGCCCACCTGTCCGTCAATTTTAGGGGCGGAGTCTGATTTCACCATGGCGACCGCGTCCGCCTCAGCGGCCAGAGGTGAGACTGCGTTCACAGCAATAGATGTCCAATCCATTTGGAGAGGAATTATATTTTATTTTATTTCTTTTTTTTTGCAAAAATACTTTGGGATATAACATTTAAAAATAAGTGGATAGAAAAGAGAATATTTGCAGTTTTTATCAGTGTTATAAAGTAATGCAAACATTTTACGTTAACAACAGTTCTCATAATTTGATAACTGGTGATTATTATTGCAATATGACTATAAATCAATTTATTTATTTTATTACCTTGCCAAAATCTGGGAACATTTATACTTAATTTCTTTTACTGTATTTCCCCCCTTTTCAATTAAATGTATACTACTATATTTAAAAAAAAATGTCAAAAAAGAATATTGTTTAATGATTTTATTTCTTTCTCAGTTTTGAAAATTAAACATTTAAAAATAACAGTTTTATTATTAGAAATATTAGTTGAATTGAATTAAAACATTTAAACAATTAAAAGCATTTTCCTTGTTCATTATTTAAAGCAATAAAAAAGTGAAGATTTTAAGAATGAAAAAATAAGTAAGGTTCATTGCGACTTAATTTAGCGGACTAGTTATTGTTAACTATATTTCCGTCTATTGATGTGTTTGTGGGAGGTCTTGGTCTGGTGCTGGTGGAGTTCAAGTACGAGTACGAAGGCCGCGACGGTTCCATCGTGTCCATCAAGCCCAACGAGCGCTACGTCCTGCTGGCAAAGACCAACGCCCACTGGTGGCAGGTGCGGCGAGACCACCTGTCCAAACCCTTCTACGTCCCGGCTAAGTACGTGAAGGAGTTACCGCCCGACGTCCCCTCGCCTCTGGATTTTGCACGCACTCCCGCCACGGAGGCGCCGTCCAACCCCGCGCCGACCCCGTTCCCCGTGCCGGTCCCCGTTCCCAAGACGGTCGAGGAGCTCGCCGTCTCCAGAGGCAAAGCTGGCGACGAGGTGACCATCCGGCTCAAACCGGACGTCGCCGCCGGCTACCGCAAAACGGAAAACCGCATGTCCACCTTCGGCGTGCCGCTGGAGTTCATGGATCTGCCGCCGCCCCTCTCGGTGACCCCGAGGCGGCCCGATCCCGACGTCGCCGAAGAGACCGAGGTTCTTCCTGCCAAGAACATTCCCGAGGGACCAAGAGACACCCGATCCCACGTGCTTCCCATCCCCGTGGACACGCCCACCGTACCCGAGACGCTGTCCCGTGAGGAGGACGATGGTGAGGAGGAAGAAATCCAAGAAGAAGAAGAAGAGGAAGAAGCCATCGAGGCCACGGAGGACAGCGAGCAGGACAGCCATGACGAAGAGGACAAGAAAAAAGCTGCAAAGGAAGAGTCGTCGTCCAATCACATTTACGAGTCCATCCAGGACCTTCAGCTGGACACTCTGATTGGACACTTGAGCCCAGCTACTCCCTCCAAAGAGGTAAGCGTCTGAAGCTTAAAACTGAGAAGTGCAAATATTATTATTATTTTTACTTTTAGTTTTTTATTGACAATATTTAAAATAAAATAGACCCCCCCCCCCCCTTTTTAAAATAAATAAGAAAAATATTTGATTTTTTTTTTTTACAAAAGAATGTAAGGAATAATGTAACATAAGGAATAGGCTCAAAAGGGCTTGTAGGTCAATAACCTTCCTAAATGATTATCAAAATAGGTTTTGATTAATTAGCCTGTTGATTGACTCACGACTTTGTTTCAGCGCCATTGACAGCAGTAGACGTTCAATTTTGTGGTTCTTTTCATTTTTTTGCTGTGAATTTTTTTTCATTTGCCATTATTGGCAGCCAAAGAGTTTTCTCATTCATTTTCTGCTGATTTCTGCACATTACACGGGGCTCAAAATATTAATAACAGCGGGATACAGGATGAGGTTACCTGTAGCCTCCATGCCGGCTGCTAGATGTCACCCATCACTGGCTCTGCTCGTTAAAGATACAGAAATAGCGTTGGTCCTTTTTCAATGTTTTAATAGATTGATTTATGCAATTATGCACCTGAAACTCTGACTTTGCGCCATGCTTATTTGGGTTGATGCGCACAGGCGTCTGAGGCCGCCCCCGAGCCGCTGGACCCTGCCCCCTCCAGCACTGGCCACACCCCCTCCTCTTCGGTCAGCTCCTCCCAAGTGACGAGCCCCTCTCCCCTTAGCCCGCAGCCTGGATGGCAGGTCAGTTTTTTGGCTTCGACTTTCGAGTGAT
Source organism: Stigmatopora argus (assembly GCF_051989625.1). Classification (NCBI taxonomy): domain Eukaryota; kingdom Metazoa; phylum Chordata; class Actinopteri; order Syngnathiformes; family Syngnathidae; genus Stigmatopora; species Stigmatopora argus. The sequence continues at coordinate 10,255,272 of NC_135400.1, forward strand.
AATAAAGCGGCAGATTCACCCCGTGAAATATTGGCAGACGCACACGGACCGGGAGAGCGGCAAGACTTTTTACTTCCACCCCCTGACGCGACAAAGCACCTGGACGCAGCCGCAGACGCCTCCGCCGTCCCCGCCGGTCTCGCTGTCTCCAGAACTCCCCCAGGTAAAGCAGACATATTTCCAACGGCTTGATTTGCAAAAAAAGTCTCGTCGTACGTGAGCCTTCGACACTTTCTACCCAGGGCGGCGCGGAGATTTGGGAGCAGCTGACGGACCCTGTTTCCGGGAGGCTGTACTACTACGACCGCAACTCTGGAGCCACCTCCTGGAATGCGCCTCACGCCACCCTCAGTTCATCCTCCGACGCCGCCTCGCAGGACGACGGCCCGGTACTAGCTCTCGTTGTGTCGTAACGTGAGTCATCGTCCGATCCACTTGACCCGGGAGGCCGCCGACGCTCCGGGTCCAAATGGATCGGACGTCTATCGGCGTCAACGGTTTGTTAACCTAAGTGTGTATCCTACCCGAAGCCACCGCTGCCAGTAGAAGACTATCCCGTAGGCACACGCGACGACAATGACTCCGTCTTCATGTTGGTAAGTACCGTATTTACTCACATATAAGCCGCCCCATGTATAAACCGCACCCTTAAAATTGCCTTAAAATTGTTGAATTTTACGTTTCTTGAGTATATTTTAGCATTTTAAAATCATTTTTTCCTGTGTTTTTAGTTTTTTTCCTGAGCCTGGTTCTTAGCAGAAAAAAAATCCAAATTCAAAGCAAGCAGTCTTGCGCAAACTACGTTCCTGCAAATTCTAGACTCTAGATCAAAAGGTTGCAGACACATTCTCAATCAGGCAGGTCGCAATTGGACTCAGTTTTGTTCATGAGAACCCACAGGCTGTCCTATTGTTCAATTTGCTGCATCTCCACTTTGTGGTTGCAATTCAGACCCCAAAAATAATCCAAACAACATAGCAGTAACAACTATGCTGTCTTTTTACCTTTTTAGCGACAAGCGATTTCCAGGGGTCGCGCAGAGTTCCCGGACAGCGGTCGGATCCCCAACGGCGTTGCCGAACAACGCCTGGCGTGGCGACATAGCGTAGCCGAGGACGTGAGTGCTGGCCAGCCACGGCCCGCCGTGTCCGAGACTAAACAAGCTCATGTCCTTCAGACTTTTCCATCGCGAAACTGCAGGACCGTCGTCGACTTTGCGGAGTTGAAGAGAGACTCGCACAACGGGCCGCAGGTATGCGCAACCACATGTCAATGCACATACAGACGTAAACGTTCACATCCTCAAATCTGTGTGGATACGCCGCAATTTATTATTTCAATACGTTGCTTAGCATTGATTATTATTATGCAAACATCTTCTGGTGTACGTAACCTAGACGTAAGGACAGTCATGTAACGAATCGGTATTGCCAGTATGCGGCATGTTGCACTGTTGACGTGTTGAGTGCTGTGTTTTCCGCGCTGTTCTTAAACACACCGGATAAGAGGGCGACTTGGTTGTTTTCAATGTTCCGCACTTTCAAATGCAAATGTCATTTAACAACCTAATTATTCACCCACCTACCGTATTTAATGGACAATAAGTCATACCTTTTTCATAGTTTGCATGAGCCTGCGACTAATACTCAAGTGCAACTTGTTTTTTTTTTCTCTCTGAACAGCCTGTTATGTTGTTTTTTTATTTAGGCTATAGTTATCTTAATAACTGTTAATATTTGCCTGTTTTCCCTATTTTACTATTGTTACTTTAACATGTTTCTTCTTTTTTTTTGACTCCTACTCCAGTATGACCTTTTTTTTCATGGTGCGACTTATACTCAGGTGTGACTTATAGTCCGAAAAATACGTTATTTTTGACTTAACTTTGAAATTTAACAGTAAAACCGGGAACTCGCTCGTAACCCGTGGACTACCCGTACACGTACGCGCTCGCGCGCACGCGCACATACATGCATTAACACACGGCGGCTGATGATGTCGTTGTGTGTCAAGCTCTCTGATAGGTTGATACTGAGGAGGAATCTGTCCAATCGCAGCTCAGACTCCCAGCAGGTACCGATAGGTCCCGAGTGTGGTCGCTTGAGCGACGCCTTTCACTTTCTCGCTCTCTATAACCCGGTCTGGTGGCGGGTGCCCCCTGGTGTCGGTTGGGCGACGGTGTGATCGGGCCACGTTGTGACTTGGTGTTTTGTTTTTGAAGGGACACTTGCTGGAGAAGGCCGGAATCGTCAACAAGACCAAAGTAGTCGATAACGGCAAAAAGATACGGTCAGATTTTTCTCATTTTGTATTTTCGCATGTAGTTGACTTATTCAGTTGATATTTAAATGATGTTTTCTGTTTATATTGATTTTTTTCTCTTTTCTTTTCCACTAAAGTAAATGGATTATATTAAGTAAAAAACGTGAGAAGGTTTAGCTCTTTAAAATAAAATAAAAACATTATTATTATTATTTACACAAGTAAATGATTATGAGATATATTTAGAAATAGTTAACTCATTTATGCTAGAATAAAGTAACCCCTTTCATTAATAAACAGATAATATTTTGCTCTTTTGTCTTTAATTATTATTTTTTTTAAATCTCAATTTAAAAAAACAAATAATTTGTAGAATGTTTACTGTTTATTCTTTTACTGCCATGGGTGGTGACAGATGGCTACTCACCCTTCCCAATCAAAAACCGATGACTTAAGAGTGGAAAAATATGTTATTTTAATAATTTCGACTATAGCCTAGTATGTAGTAGTTGTCGACTAATTTAATAGTCGTGAATGGTTCTAATAATGATAAATTGCCATTATGTGTATTGGATATTGTTTGACTGAATTGGACGGTGCCCACAGGAAGAACTGGAGCCAATCGTGGACCGTCCTGCACGGGGGCATCCTCACTTTTCACAGGGACCCCAAGTCGGCTCCCAGCGGCAACATGGTGAGTGACCTTTGGCCTTTAACTCTGAGCGCCGACTAACGTGACGCTCACGTTATCCTATCCAAGGTGTCGCAGATTGTTCCCGAGTACACGGTGGAGCTGAGGGGCGCCTCGGTGTGCTGGGCCCCCAAAGACAAGTCGTCCAAGAAGAACGTGCTGGAGGTCGGTGGCCGCCGTTGCCGCGGTTACGCCTCACCTCGCCGTCTTGACGCTCTCGTGCGTGTGCGCAGCTGAAGACTCGGCAAGGCTGCGAGTACCTCATGCAGTACGACACGGAGAGCATCATCGCCGACTGGCTCAAAGTCATTCAGGATACCGTCAAACAGCTGGTGAGGCGCATTAACTCTTAAGCTGCCATTGACGGCCTGAGGCGCCCAATTCATTTTGCCTGTCGTCGTCAATGGGGCGTTGAATGTAAATTTTCTTGACTAACAACCACAGCAAATTATCTTAAAAGATTACTAGATTTTGTTCATAAACGATGCGCTAAGAAAACATTAGACTTTGAATGTTTTTTTTTCATTTGAATTGAATTGGATTGGATTGGATTGGATTGAAATGAACTGAACTGAACTGAATTGAATTGAATTGAATTGAATTGAATTGAATTGAATTGAATTGAATTGAACTGAACTGAACTGAACTGAACTGAACGGTACTGTACTGAATTGAATGCTTTTATTGTCAAAATACAAGTATAATGAGATTTAAAGATACATCACTAACAACCACAGCAAATTAGCTTAAACGATTACTAGATTTTGTTCATAAACGATGCGCTAAGAAAACATTAGACTTTGAATGTTTTTTTTTCCATTTGAATTGAATTCAACTGAATTGAACTGAACTGAATTGAATTGAATTCAACTGAATTGAACTGAACTGAACTGAATTGAATTGAATGATTTTATTGTCAAAATACAAGTATAATGAGATTTAAAGATACACCACGAAATTGCACAAATAACAACAACAAACAGACAAATAAATAATTAATCCAGAAGTAATCAATAAATAATTAGTCAACAACATAAATAAGTGGGGCACAAATAAAAACAACAAACAAACTGATAAATTGTCAATAAATAATAATAATAAATAACCAGTATATAAGTCATAAATAATGGTTATAAATGATCCGATTTGTCAAGGTAGCCCTACAATCCGCATTAACTGACATGGTTGAACGCCGAAGGGTGTCTTGCAGGACCAGGAACATACGTCGGACGACGATGATGAGGGCGCTTCCGACAAAGAAGATCGAGACAAGAAACGCTCCGGTGAGTGTTTGCGAGCCCGGACCGCCCGCCTCATCATTTTGATGACCTCCCACACTTTTTTTCCGCCAAAGAATCCGAAAGAAGTTCATCAGGTGCCGACACGGAGCAGACCCGCGTTCGCACCAAACTCCGGCGCTTCCTCCAGAGGCGGCCCACGCTGCAGAGCGTCAAAGAAAAAGGATACATACGAGGCGAGCGACGTCAAAACGAGAGGAAGGATGCATGGGCGCGCCTGACGGACGGGCTGACGTGTTCTTGGCGTCTTTCTTTTTTTTTTAGACAACGTGTTCGGTTGCCATCTTGACACGCTCTGCCACAGGGAAAACAGCACCATCCCCAAATTTGTGGAGAAGTGCATCATAGCTGTGGAGCGGAGAGGTAACACACTCGGGTGTCAAACTCATCTTTCCCTTTACTGTTTCACATTTTTTAAAAAGTTTACTTGTTGTATATTTGTTTAAAAAAATGGAGAAAAAAATAGTACCAATATGTATTTGTGTTTATTTCTCTGAGTCCATCTTTCTCGCATGTGTGTTTGACTGTCTTTGTTTTATATCTCTGTGTGTCAAGGTCTGGACGTGGACGGCATTTACCGCGTGAGTGGCAACTTGGCCGTTATCCAGAGGCTACGACACAAAGCCGACCATGGTAGTAACTGATTTCTTTGTTGTTGTTTTTTAAATACAGTGGTACCTCGACATACGATCTTAATCCGTTCCGGGACTGAGATCGTATGTCGAGCTTTCCGTAACTCGAGCGAACGTTTCCCATTGAAATGAACTAAAAACAAATTATTTTGTTCCAACCCTCTGAAAAAACACCAAAAACAGGATATTGGATTGGAAAAAGTGTTTTATTTCCTCTAATTCGCCATATATTACAAAGTAACACATAACTAGTGTTTTAATAGTAATAAAATGTGTTTAATAGAAGTAAAATTAGACGCATTTTGCGGAGGGTAGAGACAGCAACATACACGGAGGTGGGGGGGGGGGTTTGGGTAGACTTTATCCACGGCAACAACGCACTCATAAACGAATAAACAAATTTAAATTAACTTGGATTAATATATACAGACACACTCAAACATACGTCTAATGTAACTTTACACAAAACTGAATTCTAATTTTTTAGGTTAGTTGTTTGCCACGCCTCCACCCTCACGTTCGCTAGCGAACGGCTGTTTGCTGTTGTATTCCCTTCAAAATATTCCGAAAATGATGCACACAAATGTCCTCACAATAGGTCGAGGTACCACTGTACTTAATTGAAGGCGGATTGTAACATCGTATTTCCCGGACTATAAGTCGCACCAGCCAAGAAATACAAAATGAAGAGGAAAATATGTATCTATGTTGCACTGGAGTATAAGTCGCAGTTTTGAGAGGGCATTTTTTTATTTTAGCAGGAGTCAAGAACAAACATACTTTAAAGTATGGAGAACAAAAGGCTAAATAGGCAGTTGTCAACGTCAGTTTTTTAAATAACTATAGCCAAAAAAAACTAAATAAGAGGCTGTCTGTGGTCTGAGAGAAAAAAAATATATATATGTCGCAGGGGCAGCCAAACTTTGAAAAAATTGCGACTTATAGGCTGGGAAATACGGTAGTTGCGTGCGCTATAAAATATAAGTAATGCTAAATATGTTAAATAGACAATAATAAGCTCTTCAGTGCTCATAAGTAACCTGTTATTTCTAACTAATTTTATGAAGAATTGAGTTGTATTAACACACATCATTACGTATGTAAGCCATACTTACATTTCTGAGTAAATTGAATTCGAAATGATAAATTGCGTAACACAGTTTAAGCCTTATGTTGAGATAACATCATCCCGTGGCGGTGTGTTTTCAGAGGAGCATCTAGACCTGGAAGACGGCCATTGGGAGGACGTCCACGTGCTGACAGGCGCCCTCAAACTCTTCCTGCGGGAACTTCCCGAGCCGCTCTTTCCTTTCAGCTTCTTCGACAAGTTCATCGCCGCCATCCGTCAGTCTGAGCGTCCCGGACGGACGGATTTGGAAATTTGCCGTCTTTGATCACTTGCCGTTAAAAGTGCAGAGTTGAGCAAAATGTTTTTTGGGCAGCTTAGGCTAAAAAAATATGGTCTCAAGACTACCGCTGCCGCATTTTGATAGTTGGTTAATCACCAATTATTCTCGTGGTTAGTTGACTAATCGGTTCTTATTTAAATCATGTTTTTATATTAGAGAAAACACGTAAGGCTTACTGTGTTTTTGCTAAATTAGAAATTGAAACTATTTAAAACTGAGAAAATATTTAGTTGTTTTGCTTTTTTGTTATTCAAAATATTTTATTCCCCCCCCCCCCTTTAATATTTCTTTTCTAATTTGTTTTTATTTTCTAAATTTAAAAGATACTACTTAATCTTTTTTGGTTTTTTTCATTTTTGGTTTTCTCATTTAAATACATTTTGTTTTATAATTTAATATTATAAATCATGATAGTGTTATCATTTTCCCTATTGTTAGCTAAAATGCAAAAAAGAATTGAGATCAACAATGTTTGCAAACAATTAATCAACTTGTATCATATGATCATCAATTAGTCGATTAATCAATGATTTGTGGCAGCTCGACTTGCTAAAGCTTAAAATAATCTGATGTTGTCACTCCTTAAAAACAAATGAAACGGCATTTTGATCAAACGCTAATTCCAAAACCGCTTCTGTTCCACAACCACAAGCGTGAAAACGCTTTTCATTTTCCAATCCTTGCAGAAGTCGTCGATTACGGCGATCGCGTGTCCTACATGAAAGACCTGGTGCGCTCGCTACCTCTCCCCAACCACGACACCATGGAGCTCCTTTTCCGACACCTGCGCAGGCACGTTCCGCCGTCCCCGTCCGCCGCCGTCCAACCCCGCCTGCTCCTAATTTGCCATCTCTGTCCGCAAGCAGGGTCGTTGATCACAAAGACGGCAACCGGATGTCGGTCCAGAGCGTGGCCATCGTCTTTGGACCCACGCTGCTGCGTCCGCAGTGCGAGTCGGCCAATATGACCATCCACATGGTTTTCCAGAGCCAGATCGTAGAGCTGGTTCTCAACGAGTTTCAGACCGTCTTCGCGCAAAGGTAGCCGCCGCGCTGCCGGAGACGGGGACGGGAACGGGAACGGCACCTTCCCGCCGAGAGGAGACGGGAAGAACTCGGACCGACGAGATGAGCTGCCGTTTCAACTCGTTGGTTTTCGTTAATAGTCGTAGACCAGGGGTGTCCAAACTTGATTTCCTCCAGGAGCCGCTTTCAAAGATTACGGTTTGAAATCCTTCCACTTTTGTTTGTGAAACAGAAAATCCGAATTGGGTAAAAAAAGGTCAAGTTTTTTTAAATTATTATTATTTGTTTAGAAAATATGAAGGCAGTGGTATTTATTGACGGCGATTGATTGCGTGTCAATGGCAGGGAATCCGTTAAAAACAACATGGCGGTTCACTGTAGTAGACTGCATGAGATTACTCGCAATTTGAAAGTTTAAAAGTTTGACAGCAGTAAAAAAAATGCTTTTAATTTCACTACTGAAACAAACTGCAGAAAAGTCCAAAAATTCATAACCAGGATAGCTCATTATCAGATTGGATTCTTTTTGTAAAAACAAAATACTGACATTGCAAAGGAATGCAGGGTGAATTCAAGCTTTTGTGCGCTGTATTTGATGATATTTTCATCACTAGTTTCGGGGCAATTTAAAACTGGGCAGTGGGCCACAGGTAGCCCACGGGCCATAGTTTGGACACCCCTGTGATAGACGAACCAGGGTTTGCATTAAATATGAACTGTTTTGGACACTGTAATACTTGCCATCAAAATTCCTACTGTTTTAATGGCTTTATTTTTTTTTAAATCAATGATCTCATTGGCTGCCATTGACGGTCGTTACAGTCCCTCCCAGTCAAAACGAATTGGACATCGATCGCTGTCAACGACTGCCATCCTAGTTTAAAGGAATTTTACGTTTTGCCACTGTCAATGGCAGTGAATGAGTTCATTGTGAAACGGTGGCATTTCTTCCTGTGGATTTTGTTGCAAAGAAAAAAAAGTCGTCCACATTTCGAGAGAAACATTGGAACGTTGTATGGTTTCAAATTATTACTGACATATTCTGACATCAGGAAATATTTTTGTAATATAAGCCTTCTTTTAGACACTGAGATACAACGATTTTAAATTAAATGACTTAAAGCACTCCATTTTTGGGTTGTTTTTCTTTCATTTCACTTGACTGTGCTAAAATTAATATATAAAATAATATATATACCAAAATCTATAATCTATACCAAAACAAAACAATAGTTCAGATGTATTTGTTATGATTTTGTTCTGGTTTTACCAGATCAGAAACCAGCATAATATGAAGAAATTAAGTGAAATTTATATTTAAAATGTCTTGGCAGTTAAGTTACGTGATGACGTATTCTTTGGCGTGTGACGTATTTCGGTCCGTTGTCATGACAACCAGTGTTTTGTTTGACTGAAAAGGGAAACCAGCAGCTCTCTTTTTTCTCTCTCTCTGACGAATGGAACTTTTTCTTTAGTTCGATGAGACCTAGCAACACTTTTGGTAGGTAAAGACGTTTAATGAATATTTATTTAAATTCAACTTTAAGATTCTTTCAGGAGAAACGGAGCTGAACGGAAATATACAGGGTGGCCATCTTGGAAAGCTATCGGGGCCTTTCCAAACAAAACAATGGAGACCCCCCATCTTTTTTGTGCTATTTTTACTTGTTTGTGTTTGCTAAAGCTAAGTATTTTCTTGATGCTGAAAACAACTATTGATGGCAATAGCAGGAAATGTTTCTAACTTCAACTTGTTTCTAGCAATATACACTGTACATTTTCTATGATGAACGTGTCCAAGATATCATGTTAGCTTGCGTCTTGCCCTGTTTTAGGGTCAGTCTTGTGGATCTCTATTAAAGTGCCTTCTGACTAAACTGAGGTGCGACCCGGACCAGTCCTCCATCTTGGATACGGCCATGGCGTCCTCTAAGTCCGATGTCATAGATTTTTCGGCACTGGAGAAAGATTTGCGCGCCGGCGTGGAGTCTGAGCTAAAGTACCGACGAGAGAATGACGCCAAGCTGAGGGCCGTTCGCCAAGGCGTCCCTTCGTACCAGCACTTTAGGTCTGGGTCAAACCTTGCCTTTCCGTTTTGGACGATTTTTGGTCAATTTTTGGACAATTTTCATGTGTTTCTCTCTCTTTTAAATTTAGAGATCTGGTCCTAACCTGTCACTTGACACCGCTCGACAAAAACGACAAGAACCGTCGCAAGCGTGCCCCCTGGAATCCCGTGGTTGCCCCTGGCGACAACAACGGCAACACACCTGATCCGGAATGATAACACCTACTGCCACAAACATCTTAGTTAATAATTGACTAATCAACGATTATTTTGTGATTAATCGACCATTCGGTGTATAAAATTAATCTCATCACATTTTCTGAACCGCGTTATCCTCTCTAGGGTCGCGAGGGGTGCTGGAGGCAATCCCAGCTGGTGGGGGAACCCTGAATTGGATGGCCAGCCAATCGCAGGGCACAAAGAGACATGCTCACACTCATACCTAGGGGCAATTTAGAGTGTCCAATCAGCCTAGCATGCATGTCTTTGGAATATGGGATGAAACCAGAGTACCCAGAGAAAACCCACACAGACCCGGGGAGAACATGCAAACTCCACACAGGTGGACCGACCTGGATTTGAACCCAGGTTCCCCACTGTGAGGCTGACGCGCTAACCACTTAAATAAATCGCCACTTAATGTTACAGGTTAGAATGTGCATTGGATACAAGTTGGCCTTCCATCCTTTATTTTTTAATTTTATTTTTTTAATTCAGCGATAGGAAAGAGGAAAAATGGAAACCTGCACAGCGTGAAGCTTTGTATAAAAAATGTCGTTTTTTGGGTTGAAAAATGATGAAAAAGGAGTCATCGATTCTGCACATGCGCAGAGTGACCATCAGGTAGCGTCGCGGAGTACTCCCCACGTCTGGTTTACAGCTCACGTGTACGCGCGCCATTTGCGGCATCCGCGTGCACGGAGAGGCAAAGAGGAACCGTGTGGAGTTCTCAGGCACGCACGCACGCAGTCCCTCACAAACACTTCCAAAAGTGCCCTCGCCTCCGCAGCCAAACATTCGACAGGTGCTTTTGCAGCTCATCTTTATCACAGCCATTTCGGTTCGAATTCGAATTGGGGGAAAATGAAGCAAGACAAGTTGCAGGAAGAAGCTATGAAGATCCTTGACGAGGCTTCGGACTGCAGGAAACTTCTTGAGGAAAACTACCAGAACTTCATGAATGTCGCAGACTACTGCTGCAAAAACTACGTAGAGGCAAGTCGAATATTAATATAAACTATTATTACTTGTACTATATTATGTGTTAGCATGGAGTACTTGTACTATTCCTACTTGCATGTATCAATGCATTAGGGCTGCAACGTTAATCACAATCATTATTTTTTTCCTGAATATTTTTGTTTAACCAAATCTAATAATTATGGCCTGTAGTATATTGCACTAGGATTTTTTTGTATGAGTTTTGTCAAATGTATAAATCCTTATGATCTCACATAGCTTCCCTCTTTGATTGCAAAAGACAGAACCAAGCTATTTTTTCCATCACTTTCTGCCACTTTTACTAACTACCACAGCACATACTCTGACCTGGGCTGGCAGTGAATGGGTTAATATAATATAACTTTTAATTAAGCAGTGACTACAACAATTATTTTGCACCGGCAGTCGGGGCCAGACTCATCCCGAGCATTAGAGGAGACCAAAACGTTTACCGCCCAATCACTGGCCAGCATCGCTTACCAGATTAGCACGTTAGCCACGAGCATGCTCAGTCTGCTGGACGTGCAGACCGATCAGCTGGGACGCATGGAGTCTGCCGTCAACCTCATCGAGCAGGTGCGTACGACGACGGCGGCGGCGGCGTTTGGCACGTTGGAAAACAAAATGGCTTCCTTGGTGTCCCAAAAGACGGTGGAGATGCACCGCGAGAAAGTTTCGCGCAGAGAAATCGGCGCCTTCACGGCGGTGAGACGCGTCCCCCGCGGGCCCAAGATTTCGCCGCCGCCCCCAAGATCGCAGCCACGCCCCCCCTACGACCGGCGTCCAATCAGCTATCAGCAACTGGACGACTTGGGCCACGGCGTCAAGGTATGATGTTGTCCTCTGCTTCACAGAAACACAAGTCAGCGTCTGCACTAGCAGGAAGTGGCCGTGGTCTCACAAAGCCACTTCCTACTTGAGTCTGGCGACAAACACCCGCAACACGTACGTTAAATTGAGCTTCTTTAAAGTGGTTTCGAGTCCTTTTCGGATGTATGGCAAGTCACGCGCGCACAAACACACACACAGCCGGGCTTTGTTGAGCGTGGGAAGTTTGTTTGTGGCTCTTTTTTTCCATGTGAGACTGAGGCTCCATTGATGCTGCACCCTCACCCCTTTTATTTCCCCCCCCTTTGTGCCCCCAACACAACAGCTGAGCGGCAAAGAGCGTGAGGGAACCTTCCGGAAGGCAACCTCGTCCATCAGGTGGCGTTTTGTTTTGGTGGCTGACTACCATGCTTTCTCTTCTTAATTATTATAATTAGTTGTCCTTTACCATTAGGTGCTCCAAATCCCTGGCTACTGAAGGCCTCAAGAGCCCTCTAGCGCCCTCCTCTGGCAGGTACGCTCACGCACAAACGTACACGCCAGTCGCTATTGTGTGGTGTGTGTCATCATGGATGTGGTTGTCTGTCCAAGCTCGACTTTTGGGAAACCTGTGGCTCCACCCACCGTTCCTCTGGCTCCAGTTGAAAACCATGTCCTGGCCCCGCCCCTCGAGGAGGTTCCTCCTCCTCCTCCACCTCCACCTGACTCTCCATCACTTGACCACCAGATGACACTGGAACCTCTCCTCCCTCCTCTAGAGACTCCGCCCACAGACCTTTTTCTACCGCTGACTCCGCCCCCATGTCTGGAGACAGGTGATTAACTGGTTAACTTTGAAACTGACCTGCCACGTCATTTTGCGTGGTAAAGTTTTTTGCGTCGACTAAAATTGGATGTCTTCGCAACAATGGCGGCCATTGTTGTTAATAACAATTCTAATAACGAGGAACATGACGATGAAGATGATAAATGACGGATGAGGTGTACGATGATGACGATGATGATGATGATGATGATGATGATGATGATATCCCTCAGTGCTGGAGGAAATCAGCCTCCCACCGCCATCGCCTCCTCCCGTTGACCTGGACCACGGCTTTTCTCTGCCATCCAATGAGGAGCCAGAGCTGCCGGCCCCGCCCCCGACATCCCAGGAAGTAGACGGTAACTCACATACACGCGCGTCTCGTGTCGTCGGCCAGTTTCTGTGCTTTCGGGGAGGAAATTTTCCCACAATACATTCAATCTCAAATATAACCCAGCATGCATTGCAGCAAAACTGCCTTTTCTTTTCGGCAGCTTCCCTCCCGACCCGAGGGAGCGGCGTGGGCGCGGTCCGGCCCCCCGCCGCTCGCTCCGTGTCGCTGAGGGTCCGCTCGGGCCCCGCCTCCCGCCGCCGCCCGACTCGCTCGCTTTTTCTGCCCGCCGTCCAATCACGTAAGCTTTGGGGATGCGGGCGTGGCCGAGCTCGTCCAGGTGTGACAAGGCCTTCCCATCTGCCTGCTTTTATGTGTCAGTGATGATCCCCCCGCCCCCTACTTACCCCCCGCCGCACGCACCTCCCCAGCCTTGGCCTTCGTCCCCTTCCTCGCATCGGCTCAGCCTACCTGCTCGTCTACAGCATCTGGGTAAGATTCAGTTTTTCGGGGTCTTGTTGAGATTTGATTTTTCATTCATTTCTTAGGATTTTTAAGCATTATTTGACAGCCCATTTTTGAGTTATTATTTTTTTAGGGGCCACCTTTTTGAGGTCTTTTTGCAGGCATTGCTTTTAAGGTCTCTGATAGGTTCACCAATAGGCATTCCCAAATGCATGCACAAATCAAGAGACAAGACAATCTTCTGGGTTTTAGATGTTTCAGGCATTTTAGATGTAGTAAGCGAAGCACTTTCTTCATTGCAAACAAATATATAATAATGTAAGACTAATAACCCTAACATCTAGTCTCTACGATTCTTAACAGAACCAAACAATCTCTCACGAAATAAAATTATAAGTGCACATAACACTGTTCATCCAGCCCCAGTTTATCTCTTTAGTATATCAATTTGAGGCACAAATAGCCGATATCAGCTAAAAGACAGAAGATCAATTTGGAGGATAAGTGTCGTCTTACCTTATCAAATTGTAGGGCGCCCGATATTGTGTCTGTTAATCAACACCGAAGTCCGAAACGAAGATTTCCCCGGCCAATGCACCAAATGTTGAAGGAAGAACACTCTGTCTTCCTTCTTGGGTTCGATTAATTTCGGATGTGGAAGATGTTGGTTGTCCAAATACAGGCTGGAGGCGATGAACAGTGACTTCGAAGCTTTTATTACAGAATATTCTGGGCACAGATGAACCACGGGCAAGGCTGTCGTCCACAAATGTGCCGAGACAGACAACTTACATTCACCTTTATTCTCTCAAGAGGGTGGTACCGAAACCGAACAGGGATTTTTCCCTACTTCATACAGTAAGCTATTTGTTATGTACCGGCAAATAGAAGATAACGACAATGTTGCAAGTCTTCAAGGACACATCTGGCTACAGGACAGAGCTCTACCAAGGAGAAGCATGAGACTCATGGAGTCATGACTAGAAATGGACAAAATACAAATTTCAATATGAGACCCACTTCAATGCATTGCCCAAATCGAATAGCTTGCCAAATACAATAATTACCAAAAAGCGACTTTGGGATTTTTTCCAGCGTGTATTGGTTAAATCCGCCTGTCTTAATCCTTTATGTCATTCTCATGCACCTGCACTGTTTTTTAGATCTGGAGCTGCTGACCCTCCCTCCACCTCCGCCGCCGCCCCCACCGTTGGATGACCAGGCTGCTGCTGCCCCCCCAAATTATCTGGAGAAAGGTAGATGATTTTTATTTGAGTGCCAACAGTCTGAGTGACTTTTTGGTTTGAAATCAAATCTCCCAAACACGAGATAGATGACATGATGTTGTTTCGGATCTGTTCAGTGGTAGCTCTGTACGACTACGAGGGGGCGAAGCCGGGCGATCTGTCCTTGAGGGCGGGCGACGTCGTGTACGTGACCCATCGCCACGACAACAGCTGGTACGAGGGCGTCATGGGCGACCGTCGAGGTTTCTTCCCCGACAATTACGTCCAAACCTGTGACTAGTCCAAGGCTCGTCCCCCCGTTGAGAAAACGGCTGCTAGCTACCGTGACCGGCCGTTTGGTCGCCGGACGTTTGGTCGCGGACGTTTGGTCGCCCGGTCCCAAACAACAGGCGACCAAACGTCCGGCGAGCAAACGTCTGGCGACAAAGCAAGGTAAAACAACACGGTCTACGCATCAATAAAAGCCAACAATGGCCCTGAGCAGTTTCACTGAGCCGACGTGTGAGTGTGTAAGAGTTTGTATGTACATGCGTTGTTCCTTTAAGAAGCTACGTCAGTCAGGGTCTTAACAAGTTCTCCAACAAAACACAATAAAAGTACGGGAAATTTGGAGCTTTTCTTTAGCCTAATAATTAATAGGGCATTAAGTATGACTAAATAATAATTTGCAGCTTGTATTTAGGGAATTTGAGCAACAATTTTAAATGGTAATTATCAATACCTTCCGGGCGACCAAACATCCGGCGACCAAAAGTCCGGCGACCAAAAGTCCGGCGACCAAACGGCCGAGTACCGCTAGCTACCTCGCTAACTCATGCGACACGGGAAGCGATAGCCAAATGCCAGTGTAAAAGTTTTATTTTCACAAAAGTTGGAATAAATATTAAATAACAAAAATAAATAAATAAAATGAATCAAATAAATAAAATGAATCAAATAAATAAAATAAATCAAATAAATATAGCAGTAAAAAAGAGAAGCCGATGGCGCCTTCTTCATTGGGCAGAGTTCACCAACAGTTGCAACCGGAACAAGTGCATTTTGGTCTCACCCCGGATCAACTCCCATTGGGCGTTCGTTCCCTCCTGTAAACACACAATCGAATGTTACACTCCATTGGCAGTGCGCGGCAATAGTACAAAACAATGGAAAGAGAACTCACGGTGCCGTTGAGAGTCGCGTTGCTCATTCTGGTGTAGTAGCGCTTTACCGCTCGTACCCAACAACAGCCGGTTTCTGTAGCTGGAATCTGAAAAAGGGTGAAAAAACAGTCGTACTTTAGCTAGTCTGCAGGTCATCTTTGCTCTTCGGCTATGCTAAGACCAGAGGTTATAAGGCACAAAGCAACATTTTGTCCTGTTCAATCTTTTTGTTTGGAAATTCAGACAATCAGTTCGCTAACGAGAGTTTTTTCCGTTGTTAAATGTAGCATTAAAGTCCTGGATGAGGCCAGTTATCATGGGAAATAATCTTATTTAACCCAAGTTCTTTAATTGTGGGCAGGCTAGCCTCGGTTCGGAAAGACAAAATCAAAGTAAATTGCATCAACACAAAAATACCATTTAATTGCAAGTATTAAACTCATTTTGCCTGATTTAAAACAATTATATAAAAAAAACATGTTAGTATCCAAGTACTGTTTGACTTCTGTGATATTGCAGATTACCCTAAGACTCAAATTTAAGTGCTATTGTGCAAAGCTGATGTGGCATTTTGAAAAATTATTTAAAATAAAACATCTGTGCAATATCCAAGTATCTTTCCACTTTTGAGATATATTTAACCACTGCAAGACTCAAAGTAAAGTATTAATGAAATACTCGTGCGGTTTAAAATTGCTCATTTTTACTGTCATTTTGGGTTCCCCCGACCCCCAAATTTGACCTGGTTGTCCAGGGTTCATTAATTGAAAACTTAAAATGTTTATTTATTTGATTTGCAATTATGTAGAAAAACACAACCCCCCCAGTTTTCCATACTCAAATTTAGTTCATTTTCATAAGGTATAAATAAGATGAGTTTTCCCTGGATAACATTTGTCATCATGACGGACATCCAGGGAAACCCCAATTAAAAACTATTATTCCTAACAAAATAAATTGTGTTCCTCAATATAATACGTGTTTTTAGTAGCAAGGTTTACAGGAATAAAAAAGGAAAAAACTACTTACACATGCATTGAGCTCATATTTCTGCCTGTGAAGTAGAACCAGAAGCTGCTCCAAGTTGTTAGCATCCCAGCCAACTTGTGAAGAGTTCACTCCCTTATAAAGATCCAAAATGTGGCCCAAACTGTCACGGATGAACATCCATTGGCACACTCCCTGAAAACATACACACACACACACACATCAACATCTGCATTATGCCCAAAAAAGTTATGCCAAGTGGTTCTTACCTGAGATTTCTCTGCTCGCCAATAAAGTTTTGAAGGGAAGTGTAATGGAAATTCCTCATTTGTAATGGGACCACCCTGCAAGATCATTCCATGAGGAATATAGTTAGAATCAGGACAACCCCCCCAGCATCCCTCAGACCCTATGGACGATGTTCTTACCAGAGCTTGCAGCTTCAATAGACACTGGTCACTTAAATCCCTATATCTTCTTAGCCAATCACAGCCTAAGGTGGGTATAAGTAACCCAAAAAAGATGAGGGCGATCTGTGCACGTCTGATGTCCAACATGGTGAATAAAGTTTGTCCAGCATGCCCAGCATCTCTTCACTTATACCATCCAAATGTCGAAAAAGAAAACCAGCTCGAAATACCCATATTCCCTTTCTACTTTCACTTTCCATACCTGCATTCACTCCTTTGACTGTGTTCGACCTTGCTCATAAATCCTACAGAGCTATGGTATGTGTGGGTTTCTTTTTTGTTTTAAACTGGTTTTGCTGGTATAGAAACCAAGATATACTGGAATTATTTTGGGGGTTAACTTGGGGTCATTTGTTTTGAGTGCAGGGTGATTTACTGCCAAGTGCCAACTCTTCCTGTTCAAATAGATTGGATGTCTGTTTTTTTTTTTATGCCTGTCTTTCCCTTTTTTCTGTTAGTGTTATTTCTTAAGTGATTTTTGTTTTTGATATGTATTTTAATGAGCTATCTGAATTTAATTTAACATCTACTTAAAAGCAAAAACAAGGGACATTTTTAATTATTTTTAGATTTTTTTCAATGTTACATTTTTGCATTTTGGGTTTTTAAGTGCACGTCCAAGTGAAAATGATGTAATAAAATGAAAAACAAATGCGTGGGAAGTGCTTTTGTCACTAGTGTAATTGATCTTTTCAGAGGGAAGTCCCTTCACTTTTGATTTGGACGTCATTCATTTCAAAGTTTTTTTAATACGTTCAAACCAAGTCACGTGACGCGAAAACCCCGTAATCTGTGTCGTCATCCTTTTATTTCATTGGCCAGTATATGAAGCCCCGCCTTTTCCCGGAAACGCGGCAATTGTGTTCTCCACGAGCGTACTTGAGTTTTTGACGGCAGACAACAAATGATAAAAAAAAGAAATATATATAGAATAGTAATATAATGGGGTTCCGGGCGGTGAAGAAGAAAGTTGTTTAATTGCTAATGGAGGTGGATCTGCTGGACTTTTTGGTTCCTGTGGAGAACAACAAGACTTTGTTTGTGTGGAACATAAGGCAGGAATTCACCGAGGCACAAGTACACGTCAGTATTCACGCTAACAACTTACTCGCAGTGTGTAGTCATGTATATACTTGAATTTATTATGGAGTTTTTGTCTACATCGTATATTCGCGTGTGAATTTGCTGCATAAAACGATAATTAAACATGTACATGTGTGTCATAGGAGCACTTGTCCACACTCTTTTCGGCCTTCGGCCCACTGTACCTGGTCAAGGTGAACCCTAATGCCCCGTTTTACCCGCCCGGTTTCAACGGCATGATTAAGTTCTACTCGGAAAAACACGCCTGCAAAGCTCAGCGCAACACCGATGGACGCTCTCTTTTCCAGGACACGCCTCTCAAGGTACTCACACGCAACTTGTATATTCTCCTTTTGGTAAGTTCACTAAAGTGTCCTTTGTGTGCTCAGGTGAAGCTGAGCACCAAGAAGACCCCACATTTCCTGTCTGGCAGCAGACCCCTGAACCATGGCCGCTGTGTGGACTTGGCCAATCACTGCTTGGGGTTCAACGGGTGGACATCTGACATCATTGACGTAATTTCAACGACCGTTTTGTGAATGATGTCTTGAGCGTATCACGTGACCTGAGGATTTGCTATGCGATCTGCAGCTGAAGGAGCTTCCCACAGAGGAAGAGGAGGATGAAGAGGAAGCGGGTGTGAGCGGGCGTGTGCGTGTCAGGCTAGGCTGCGTGGTCCAGATCTCCTTCCCACGTCATGGTGTGATCACGCGAGGAGCTGCCTCGGTGGACCACGTCTACATGAGCACTGGTTAGTTGTACCAAACGTAACGTATTGTCTTGTACGTTAATATTTTTAAAGGGTTTTTTTTGCACATTGAGTAGGCTTGAATTGTTTGACTAATTGATGATTGAATTAAGTGTTTTGATCAATTGTCAATAAATCATTTAGTGATATTGTTGACCAATAATTGTCTAAATCACAGGTGTCAAAGTGGTGGCCCTGGGGCCAAATCTGGCCCGCCACATCATTTTGTGCGGCCCGAGAAAGTAAATCATGAGTGCCGACTTTCTGTTTTAGGATCAAATTCAAATGGTTACAGATGTACATTACATTTCCTGATTTTCCCCTTTTTGAAATCAATCATTGCAATATTTTCAATCCAATTTTATTTCTTTTATGTTTTAGTTCAAATCGCATTTTGTAAGATCTAAAAATAAATATATAGATATTTTCCGTTTTCCACTTTAATATTGAACATAATTAAAAATATATATTTAGTTTCCATTTGAAATGAAAAACATGAAGAAATTTTCCATTACTAAGAAAAAAAGCTCAAATAAACATTGCTTTAGATCTATAAAAACTGACTATTTAGGGCTTTTGATCCAGTTCTTTTAATCCAATTTAAAAATATATATATATAAATATTAGATCTAAAATGGTCTGGCCCACATGAAATGGAGTTGACGTTAATGCGGCCCGCGAACCAACCCGAGTTTGACACCCCTGGTCTAAATCATCAATTTTTGAGCCACATAAATGTTTTTTTTTTTTTAGGGTTAGGGCCATTTTGCATATTGAATATGCCAATGTTTATACCAAAGGAGAAAAAAAATAGACGGTTCTAATACAAAAATTACAATAATACAAATTTTAAATGAATGAGCCAGTTTTTTATGTAAACAAAAAATGAATCAACCATTTAAAAAACAGAATATCTACCAATAACTGGTTCATTTAGACCAGGGGTGTCAGACTCGGGTTGGTTCGCGGGCCGTGTTAATGTCAACTTGATTTCATGTGGGCCGGACCATTTTAGATACAATATTTAGATTTTTTTAAATAAATGGATTAAAAGAACTGGATTAAAAGCCCTGAATATTCAGTTTTTATAGATCCAAAACAATGTTTATTTTAGCTTTTTTATATATTTTTTTTAGTTTTTACAAAATGATTTTTGAACTAAAAACAGAAAAAAATGATTAAAAAATTACAATTATTGATTTAAAAGGGGGAAAATCAGGAAATGTAATATACATCTATACTCTTCATTTTAATTTGATCCTAAAACAGAAAGTCAGCTACTTTCCCAGGCCACACAAAATGATACGGCGGGCCAGATTTGGCCCCCGGGCCGCCACTTTGACACATGTGATTCGGACAATTCCATACCTTTCAACCTCTGCCGATAACTGCCCTTATAAATGATTATGATTCCCCTTACAAACCCCCAAAAAACCTTACAAACACCGTACGACTCGTTTATAAGGGCAGTTATCGGCAGAGGTTGACAGGTATGCAATTCTGAGGTGAGCAATTTTTCTAAATGATGAATCGACTATCGAAATAGATGTCGACCATCGGTAAGTGGTCGATTAGTCAATCAATTGTGGCAGCGCAAGTCCAAACCAGTCATACAAGACAGTAGCAGTTGTTGTCTCCACAGGTCCCGAGTCGATGATTCAGAAGCGCAGCTTCTTGCACAAGTTGGTTAGAGACAAAGCTGCAGTGCAAGCCTTCTCCACGGTGGTGCTGGTTCTTCTAGGTAAGCTGGTACCACTCGTGCCTGCCGGTCGCCATGGCGATATCCTCCCAGCTGACGCGTGTGTCCGTCAGGTGAGGGCAAGGTGATGGTAGAACTGAGACGCTCACCTGAACATCTCTTTTCTGAGGAGCCACAAGGAATCGTGCGGGTCTGCGAGGACCAGGTGAGCTTTCCTGCTTGTTCTCTGACCATCGATCGGTACTGATTATATTGTCACCGTACAAGGCCCAGGCGCTGGTTGAGGAGGAAGACCTTTGGCAGGATGAAGATCTCGACCTGTCCGTGTGGTAGATGCTGGAGGAGATGGACTGGTGCTTCAACAACTCGCAAAAAGAAAGGTTCAGCTTCATAAGACATTACTCATTGGCTGCCATTAGCGGTAATAGACAAACCAGCTCTTTTTCATTTGAACACATAGTATCTTTTGGTATAATACCACTCAAAATAAGGAACACATCAACAACATTCCTACTTTGATATAGCTCCTTGGCTCTGATTGATGGAAATAGATGTCCATTCCCCATAGACTGGGAAATGGATTGTATCTTCTTAAATGACAGTACATGTGCTAAAACTGCATTTACTTGGATTAACTTTCTTTGTATGACTTCCATTGATGTCAATGATAGCCAGTGACTAAAAATCGTTGTTTTCTTCATTTTCTATAAAAAATAAAAGGGGAAAAGCTAATATTCAGTTTTTCTTTTTTGTTGCAAAAAACAAACTTCTAAAACAGGGGGACAACTCAAATTAAACTCTTAGCATTACATTTTATACATTAATAATAAAAAAATAAGTAAACTATAAAAAAATTATTTTTAAATGAAAAGTTTTTATATTTTTAAACCACGAAAAAAGAACAATGTCTATTTTAAATTTTAATCTATGGGAATTTACTTGCTTGTTTTTTCGTTTATTAGTCAAATGTTGATATTCTTTTGAGTTTGTTGTTATTGGTAATTTTAATCAACAAACAACTTTGACACCACAAAGTTTACAAAAATTAGCAATAACAATTTCAGACTCATAGCATAGCCTAGCGTTAGCAACCAGACAGTTACAAGTTCTACAAAACGCACGATTCATATACAAAACATTTAGACTAAAAGATTGTCATTTTTCAATGTCAACCAATACAAGTACACAATCATTTAAGCACATCTCAGTTGGGAGCTTTTTATAGACCACCCAGAGGGTGGTCTCAAGGTGTTGCTTACTTACTGTCTTCATGGGTGCCCCGAACTAAAATTGCTACTCTGTTATTTGTTGAGTTATCAGAATTAAATATGGTTCTAGAAATATATACACATCAATCCTCAGAAATTTCCTTAAATCTCAGGCCTGATAAAATAGATTAATTGTAGATTTTAAATTGATACTTTTGATTATTCGGGGTTATGGTAAAATCTAAATTTGGTAGGTATTTATATGCATCGATCCTCTGAGCCCTATTTAAATTTTTGTCTGTGTTGATGAGTAAAATTCATTGCGGACACATGGATGCCAGTACGTTCCAAGTAGTAGTAACCCAGCAGTAGTATTTCATTTTGCATTCGTAAGAACCGGGAACTTCCCCATAACCATGTACAGTAGGTGACCCCCTGACTAGAGAGTCCCGAATTGGCATGGCGTTTCCATCACACATCCATTCACAGCAACCCACGTGCGCCAGGGTTTAGGTTTGCTTGGCGTTTCAGCCAAGACGGCATCCTGGGAGGCGTGACGATCCTCTGCTGCCACCAGACGACCCTGGTACTGCGCCGGTGCTCCACACCCTCCCCCACGTCTGAAGAAGCCGCACTGTGACACGTAAAACAGGAAGTTAGCGGGGACACGAGCAAGACTCGTTCAAAAAAATTACCTTCCATAACACGACACAAATGAGAGCCAATAGGGCCAGTCCGGCCAGGACAGCCATCACCAATGTCCAAAAGGAGACCCCGCTTCCCATGCGACCCTTCAAGTCAGGATAAACTTGTACCTCCAGCTGTCAACGACCACAGTCATTTGTGATTATTTCTCGTGTCAGTAATCAAAACCATGATGCTAGCAGCACCTGAGCACTGGGGGCCTCCGTGGCGATGGCGCCCAGTCCGAGAGTGGCCCAACCTCGTATTAGCACGCCCGTTGCATCCGTATAGTGCTAGCACACGAAAATACAGACATTACTAGGGTGGTCGACCCAGGTCCACCCAATGAAGCTGTCTCCAAAATGTCATTGGAATTCTTCTAGTATACCACATTTAAGGTCCACTCGTACTAATTAGGCATATGATGTCTACCAAAAACGTCATAATGAATATTGTGGAAGAGAAGAACCTCTAACATGGTGGCCTTCCACAGTCGTGCACGTAGTGTCAGGCTTGCGCTCGTCTTCACGTGTGACAGCTGACACACAAAGCGGACACACTTGGCACCGCCGTTCACACAGTCCTACAACAACATGCAAAAAACAAGGACACAATGACTTACATTTCTAATCATCATTTCTCATATATAAAGTTAAACTAGTATTTTTCTGTGGCCCTACCAAGATGTAAGATCTATCGTTGCGAGCCTGCAAGTGACGGACAAGTGAACCGAGTCCCGTCCCCCCAACCGTCCTCACTTCATCCTCTCGGGACAGGCTCCGCCGCTTCCTTCCCATGTTCCTCTCTCGGGACAGCTGTTGAGCAACATCCATAACATGCGTGTGCTCATTACGTTACATCAGTTAGCCTAACCCTGGCCTGTTCAAGTCTGAATTTGAACTTGTGGCATTGGTAATTTTCGACCTTCAGCCTGAGAGGGTTGACGACGTCACCCGGTGGAAGACATTGCGCATCAGCTGTTCCATTTAGCGAAATCTCCGTCAGATAAAGCAGCCGCTTCCCATTAGCCAGCTCGCTTGGCCAATCGAAAGTCAACTCCAGGTCGTCTTGGCGATCAAGCTGCTTTCTGCCCAAGTGCACCTACCAAAAGGGTCCAAACAAGTTCTGTTCTGACAACATGAGAACCAAAAGACAGAGTAGACTTTCTACTTTCACCAGAATGCCTAAAATAATTTCCTCAGTAATCCTCAGTTAGAACAAGCCAGCCTTGGACTGACCTGTAAGGTGAAGATAAGTAGAGGGCCCACATCCTCCGTGGTGCTCATGGCCGACTCTCCCAGCACATCACCGCTGTAGGGAACGGAGCCCGGTTGATGTGTCCTGCGACCAGCGAGAAGAGGGTCATGCAGGGACAGGTTCCCCGACCTCATCCACGTACTCACAACGTGAGTGAAATATCTGCCGAGTAGTTGACGGCCAGGGACAGAGAGATTGGAAGCATCTCCGCTTGCTCACTGAGCCTGGAAACAGCATATAATATAATTCCTAAGTGGACCTTCTCAAACTTTTCTAGTCTAGTGAGACATTTTTTTCTCAAGACCTCCCCCTTATAAATCCAACCACTAATGAACAAAACAATCAATCATGTACAACCCTAAACTCTGTAGGTTTTATTCACTTTCTTCACTACCTAAATGTTCAAGACCTCTTCAACAGAAAATAACTTCACCAAATGTATCCCTTAGAACCCCATTTAATATCGCACATTTGTTTCGGGGCACGTGCAGGACTGGTTAAGAGGCCAATCCTGTTTTCTTTATGAATTTTTTTTGGTGTAAGAAGGGGTATGTCATACGTGGACATCTGGAGCAGTGTCTCCACCTGGTGAGTGTCCCATCTGATTTTTGAAGGCTCATATATTAGCCACACTTCAACCTGGAAGAAAGACAGAAATTAGCGCCCCTACAGCAGCAAAGAAAGAGTGAGGGGGTGATTAAACAAGAAAGAAATCAAAGGACAGAAGTACGTTTCATACCGTCTGATTGCTTTTGAATGGGTTCCCCAGGTCACACAGAACCACGGAGCCTTCCACAGAACATTGGACTTCCTGGACACCACCCTAAAAAAGCATTTTGCAAACTTGGTTAAGTCAAGTTCATGTCAGGTCCAAGTTCCATCAATCAAGGTGTAGCTCTCCCAACAATGTTAAGGTCCAGTGACTCATTGAACAGACCTTCGTCCGGACTCCTGAGTAGACCAACACAGGTGGGAAGGCAACCTTGAGAGTTGCCAGGTGAGCATCCTCTCCAGTGTTGCTGACCTTCACCTGCAGAAGTAGCCGCTCAGTGCCACCTTCATAGAACCATACTTGACGGCCGGACTGCCTGGAAGAGGACGGCCCATCAACAGAGGTCCTCTGAGCCCACGGGGAATGGTGCTTTTCAGATTTACGTGCTCAGCGGCTGCTGCCTAGCATCAGTGAATTGGGCAGCCATCTGCAGGTTACTGTGGCAACGATTATCGAAACCACACGCCTTCTGGATGTGCACCTGGGGAACCAATGCAACATTTCTTGTCTCTCTTCCCCTTTTTCATGCAAACTAATTGTAGTCTACTGAAAATCCACCATGCACAAACCTGGGTCCTGATGGGTCGTGATGTTTGGCCCATCACGGGGAAGGCTGTCAGATCTTGGATGGGGTCTCTGTTTTCTGGGATCATCTGTTTCAAGGATGCGTTCAGTGAGAACACCAACGCCTCCACGTGATTCTGGACTGGGGTCTGAGGCAAAGTCCCTAGCAAACGGTTAATGCCTTCCAAGTGACTTGCCCCCTTCCCGCCAGGTCTGGGGAAGTCTCACCACCAGTCCGACGCTGAGAGTTCTGCAGCGACGTCGTGGAACCAGCAGGGAGCTCAAGTACATGTTGTGGCCATTGCTGCGGAAACGCAGGCGGGGCTTCAGGCTGCCAACGTCAGCAACCACTGTGAACTGGACAGCTGGCGGATGCGCCAACGGTGACGAGATGTCGTCAGCAACACCCACGTTTACACAATCGTGGATCTTGACTGACTAATTCTCCAAATTGAGAATTTTTAGGGAATTGTCTGCTTACACTCTGAATTAATTCAATTTGTAAGTCAAAGAGCGAGTCTAGAGTGATTCCCTGTTTGTGTAATAGCTATTGTGACCTTGATTCCGATTGGTCCAATTAGCAAAACAAGGTCATACAGCCGCTTGTTGTATTTATTTCACACATGAGACACAGCAAGGACACGCAAAGACATTCTGTTGTCGTGGGTGTTGACGTCACGTTTGATAAATTGTCACCTTTAATTGGCAGTTTCAGCCTGTCAATCCATTGTCTGAGCCAATGACTTTAAAGGAAAGGGGATTCTGTTGATGACGCACCTCTATTTAGACTTTATGTGCATGCTAATGTGTGTGTTTTGTATCCAACTCACTGATATTGTCTCGCTGGTGCGTCTCCTGGTTGCGCCATGTGTACCAGAAACACACCTCCACCTCGATACTGGCACACACCACACAGTTAATATGCAGTTAGCATGTTGCCAAAGTTGATTGGTCTCACCAAAAGTCACAGGCGTTGGGGTCCACCATATTTGGAGATACACGGATGGTTTTGTTGAACTCTATAATCGGACGAGACCTGAATGCACAATTAGCACAAGTAATGATTGCCTGATTTTGTGTCGCTGTTTGTGATTGGAAAGTGGCCGAATTAGAAATGAACATCTGTGCCTGAGCAGGACGACAGCGTCATCCAGAGAGCCAACCAGAAGGTCTGGAATTGTGTTGCCGTCCACGTCCACTCCACCCGATAAGGAGAACCCCAATGTGGAAAAGCGGGGAGACAAACTACTACCACTGATGACCTGCAAGGAGAGACAAAGTGCATTTAGGCTCAAGCTTGTGTGCGCATATGTGTGGACAGCACCTGGCTGGGTTCTATGGCAAGACCGCCGCTGCTCCCACGCCAGATCATCACGCTTCCAGTTCCACGGAATGGGGCACCCACCGCAAAATCTGCATGACAGCTTTGCCGTCACATCCCGTAATCATGAGATCGCGAGACCTCACTTGTAGCCCCCTCACCCTGGAAGCCGTCCCCATCAAGGTCCCCGACGTGGGCGACGGCCATCCCGAATGCCGACGCCGGTGGCCCCCTCAGCACCGACGTGGGCCTTGACCCAAAATGCCCCCACGCGTTAACATACACGTACACGGCCCCGCCCGCTTCTTCCTGGCCCTGCTGGAAGTAAAACGGGGCGCCAACCAGCAGATCGCACCACCTGTGGGAGCGCTCAGTCGGATATTGTAACAGCTAAGGGCGTGGTCTTACTCACCCGTCGCCATTCAGGTCAGCGGCAGCTACGGCATTTCCAAAGTACGAGCCCGTCTGCTCCCCTCGCAGTGTCTGCCGGACGGACAGCCCGCCGTCGCTGTCTTTGACCGCCAATATCACAGAACCGCGAGCATCCTCCTTGGTGTCCTTCGGGGCACCTGTTTCAGCGAGCAACTCCACTTTTATCACGTATACTACTACTTGCTCCAACTTGTCCAAACGTGTTCCTCAAACATCCATGTTCAAATGATTGGTAAGACACGAAAAAAGTCTTCACCTGCCACTATGGTGACGTCATCCCGAGAAAGAAGACCTGCAGCCTGAGTGACTGAGTATCCTGCACGCAACCACAACAGCATTTAGCCAATCTCAACACAAACATCATTTTAAAAGGGTCCGTTAGTAGTTTCAAGCTTCCTTGACCCCACCACGAACATTGACAAAAGGTAAATTTGCTTACGCCTCTTAGAAAATGCATTTCTAACTACCATTAATGGCAATATACTGTATTTTCTCGCATATTAGCCTCCTCCACGTATAAGCCGTACCCTCAAATTGCCATAAAATCATTGAATTTTACAATTTCTCTCGTATGAGACCCCCCCTGATTCACAATTTTCACCTCCATATTCATGGTTTTAAGAGGGAGTACAAAAGTATTACTTTCAATCTTAAGAAAAACATCGCCTGTGGTATTTCTGAGATACTGTATGAATCCAAAGAATTGCCTGCTGGATTGCACATTCCTAAAGGGTGTTGTTTACGTAGACAAATTTAAAAAGGAAGTCACGTGAGCAGTACAACCAGGAAGTGTGTCCGTAGCAGTCTAGATGGCGGCGCCCTGAGCGAGCAATCACATGCACAAGTGAGTTTTTTTCACATTTTATTCAAGATAGTTATTTTTTTTCCTTGAATTTCATTCATAGAGGTCAAAACTAATTTGATTTAGCGTTTTATCTGTTTATCTTTTTTCTATTTTGAAATAATTCACCGTATAGGCCGCATTGTCCTGCGTTATGGCGTAGTACTTCCAATCCATTTCAATTCAGTTCAAATTGCCTGAATCTCTGTTGACGTTGATGGTAATGAATGGCCCAATTAGTGGAGCCGTTTGCTGGAAGTGTTCTGTAGCTTGTTGTCTGACCTATGTAGATGTTTCTGCGCTGCAAGTTTGGGAAGGAACTTCTCCTAGTGTCGAAAAGAATGTGAGGATTGCTCCATGTCACGTGGACGTTTCCTGCAATGGAGCCGAAAAACGAGGAGAATAATACAAAGAAGCAAAAACACATGGTAAGACTGCGAAGGATGCACCTTGCCATTGGTAACTTCCTGGTGACCCGATGACGATGTCGTGGCGGAAAATGGCTGCGGACATGCCCGAGTTACACATGACCTCGCCGCTCAAGTCTCCCAGGTGACTACTCGCACACGCAAGACGGTAAGCGGAGGGGCTCGTGAGCATTGCGCCGTCGGCGTCGCGTACCTGCACACCTGCTCGGTAGCCCGCCAACGGTCGTCAGCGTCATCGTAGCGCAGGTCGCTGCTGCGCAGATAGCAGCGACCGATCATGTGCCGGAGTTTAGACGCACCGTAAACCTTCACGAAGCGATGACCGCAGGCCTGCAGGAACAATTACAAATCAAAACATTGATTGAAGGCCCTCGTCCTGCTGGAAAATATCATAATATCACATCGTTGGGAAATTTGTGATTTACATACTGCGACCTGGATCGATAAAATCAATCTGTTAAATAGCTGTGAAATATGAACTGTATTCTTATATTTAATCTTGCACCCTTCTGCACTCTTATGAATTTAGTTACTAGAATAGAATTTTTACTGACACCTACAGGTCAAGGCCTGTCATCACTTTGTATATAACCCACCCCTTTCGTGTTCCCGCCTAAAGTTTGTCTCCGCCTAACTTCTATTAAATACCATCACCGACCGAGCGGACGGCGTATCTGGTTGGGGAACCTCGACGTGGACGCTGGCTCTGTCCGTCCGCTCGCCCCCTTCTTAGGAAGGGTGGGGGCTAGCCAAGAACCAAGGAAGCGGACCGAGCGGCGACCATTTTGAGAGCGGTCGAGATGAGGCCTCCCTTCCAGATAACCTCTTTCGGCCGGGAGTTAAAAACTACCACGTGTTTTGCTGCTTCCTCTGTATGAAGATTATTGTCGAGGCAACCCAGCTTTGACATTTTGGTGCCGAAACCCGGGATTCTTCTCTGCTTTCCGGCCACGGCAGATCGACAGAAGGATGGATGGCTTGACGTCGGCTACTCCGGCCTTGAGAGAGGGCGATCTGGCCTGCTGGCCCGGGAACAGATTACGAATTATCCTTTCGTACAGAGGAGGCACCAAAAAACGGTAAGGCACTTTTTAAAATTAATTTGTAGAATCCAACCCAGCTTTGACAATAGCATACCTGCCAACCTCTGCCGATAACTGCCCTTATAAATGATTATGATTCCCCTTACAAACCCCCAAAAAACCTTACAAACACCGTACGGTGTTTGTAAGGTTTTTTGGGGGTTTGTAAGGGGAATCATAATCATTTATAAGGGCAGTTATCGGCAGAGGTTGACAGGTATGAAATAGCAATCCAATGAAATCGATAGAATCGGAAAACATTGACAAAATTGCCAAAAGTGTCAAAATTGCTGTGTTTTTGATTGACTTCAGTCAACTTTCATTGTGTTTAAGGCTCGAAAAATTTGAAAGCAATGTCAATGGCAGCAAATGAGTTGACATCAACCTGCTGAAAAACCAAACATTTTTTCTCATCTCTTGTCAGAAAATTCTATTGGCTGGCGGTTCAGCTGTGAATCAGTTGCAGTTTTACCAGGACACGCCCCCCAAGAGCTCCCTGACTGGCCACCGACACGCCCAGCCACATGTCTTCAACCAGGTCCTCAGACGGGTCCAAGTCTGAAACGCAGTATTGATGAGTGGGAGGAGGGGGCGTGGCCTGCATCTGCTGGGCGTGGCTTCTTCCATTCGCCTTACCTGGCTTGATGAGCGACAGTCTCATGCAATCCGATCTGCCCGAAGTGATCGGGCAACTGTACACGGCCCCCGTTCGATTGGCTGGGACACCGGGCTCCGCCTTCTCCCTGGGAGCACCGACCAATAGGCTTTGGCCAGTACAGGTAACAACACACAAAATGAATGCGAAGTTGATGTGTGTGTGAAATGATCAAAGGTCAGAGGTTACTCACAGGTGCGTATGTGACTTGAGGTCCGAATGCAAAGCAACCGAGAGTCCAAAGAAACTCCCGTTTGTTCCCATTTTGATGAGCGGGAATCGTGTATCTACGTTGTACGCCGCACACGTCAACATGCAAGCGCTCAGCAGCACACACTTGGCCATGGAAACACAATACATCTTGAAAAGACGAGCACACGGTGTAATGTGAAAGTCACAACAGCTTACTTGAGCAACTTTTTAAGGCGTGATGCGTAACATGAAAACGCTAAAACATACCTGTCAACCTTTGCCGATAACTGCCCTTATAAATGATTATGATTCCCCTTACAAACCCCCAAAAAACCTTGCAAACACCGTACGACTCGTACGAGTCGTACGGTGTTTGCAAGGTTTTTTTGGGGTTTGTAAGGGGAATCATAATCATTTATAAGGGCAGTTATCGGCAGAGGTTGACAGGTATGAAAACAGCCTGTCACTGTCACGACGAATCGACTGACGCTCACCTAATGATGATCAAAATTATCGACAAATATTTGGAGAAAATGTTGACCTCAAAATTGTTCAAACCTTTTTCTTTCACGCTTTAAACCATACATATTATTTTGATTGATTCCCTTTTCCATACCATTTTTAAGGGAAGAAAAACTAAATATTATTTTTTTGAAAAAATAATAATTGAAAAACAGTATTTTTTTATATTATTGATTCATTTTAATTTCTATTAAAATATTGTCACAGAAATAATCGTTATTTAGTCGACGATTATGATGCTCATTGGTAGCAACCCTTAGCTATGATCTATGAACACTAAATATTACTTAATATTACAAATGCATCACTTGTAGTGATCGTGTTACGGTACCGTTGACGGCAAAAGACGACCAATCAAATTAGCTGGGAGGGTCTGTCTATGATCATTCGATAATTTATATGAACATCAACATTTCGAGGATAGAAGAGAAAAAAAAAAAAGCAAAGCATAAAAAAAACCAACCTGTTGAGATGAAAGCATCCCGGCCGGTCAGGTCGCAGGCTGGATCCCCCTCCCACACACTTTCTGGCAAGCGTCCGTCGTCCAGTCAGTCGCCAACTGACTGTCGTCCTCCTCCTCGTCCTTTTCGTCTCGCTCCCTCCTCTTTCTCATTCTTATTCTCCAGCCGAGGCACTCGCAAATGAAATCATGTCTGCACGCCCGCCCACACGCGCACAAATGGATTCAGGAGGTTCACTGGGGCGAGGGCACCTTCATTGTTGTCTTTTATTGTTCCTGCGTGTATTGGCATTACACACTGGGCCTTTTTTTTACCTTCTTACCTTTTGGGATTGAGACTTCCTTTTCGCTTTTTTCCCCCCCTTATCATCATCAAGACCAAATAAGTACCAGTCAACAAAAACGGCGTCTTCGCGTCAACTACATTTGGCCCAGGGCCACTAGTTGTCTTGCTAAATAGAAAAAGGGGCGTGGTCCTTGAAGGTCACGCGGAGGTCATCGTAAGGCTCAAAGCATTTGGTCCCAGAAGATGTGGAAGGGGGACAGCTGTGACCCCACTCTGATAATTAAAAGAAGCGACTGATTGGACTTTGTTACATGAGGAAAAGACACTAGTGGGCAAAAATAAACTGGAGGAAACAAAAAAAAATCATTTTCCTTCTGTAGGCCAGAATACTGTGCTACTATGTACCAGGCTACACTGGACTTACAATCAATTTAAAAAATAAAATAAACAAAGCACCACAGCATTACAAAATTTCATTTACTAATATATATTTATTGCCTATATATTTAGCTGAGATGCGCTCCAGCAGCCTCGCGACCTTTCTCGTAAATGAATTGATGAAATATATAAATATACTTTTGTGCTGCTGCCATCTAGTGATCAGCAGTAGGTTTTTATGTCAACAATTTATGAAATTGGCTATGAAGATAGTTCTTGAATTGATAATCATTGAGTTGCTGGTTTGTCAATTTATCATGACAGGAAGTAATAGCCAAAAATAACAATAACAATAAAAACAATAACACTGTAAAGATTTCCCTTTTTTTTTTTACAAAAAAATGAAATACATTTATAGAAATGAAAAAATCAGTAAGATGATATAACAATAAGGGTTGCTCTGAAAATGAACAGTTTTTACACTGACCATGCAGTAACATTGGCATATTACCATTTACAATACTTAAAAATATTATGTTTTTTAATTAAAAAGGCAAAAACATATCCATAAACCTACTCCTATCCAATTGTTTTACTGTTATAAACTTTGAAAAATGGGACTAAGATATAATCGCACAATAATGTCTTTTCGTCTACTCGCTTGTTAATTGTAAAACTCATTTTAGTCCAACCACTGATGAAATTTCACATTTTCTCTGCTTTCAGACCCTGTGATGATGATGAGGATGATGACGGACTGAATTCAGAGTCTGGTTGCAGTTTCCTCCACAAAATGGAATTTAGAAGCACAAATGGAAAGCAAGGCCAAAGTTTCCACATTCAAAGAAGTGTACCCCATAAAAGAAAGAGTTTGCGCGGCCCAACACATTCGACGCCGCCATCGGCTCCAAAGAGCAGGTACTCGTCTAATTGTTGTTTGCAAAAGGTCCTAAATAGAAGCCTGCAGAGACACCAAAGCTACTTCTGCTGGTGACAGGCCACGCCCCCACGCACATTGTCACTTATTTATATATTTATATTAGTCATCATCATTTTCATATTTACATTAACATCCTCTTTTTCTTGACATTCCCCCGTATTTTTCCCCACCATGGCTTGTTGAAAGTCTTTTTTTGCTGTCGTAATTATAAAAATAAATAAAAAGTTATTAGGGCAATACATAAGTACACATGAAATAATAGTCATTAAAAAAATAAAATATTGCTTTTTTTGATACAACTAAAACTTGAAAATTGCCCATTGAGATTACAAAAAGACACACAAAATAAAATAAAGATAAATTCAAATATTTAAATGATTAGTCTTAGAGCAAGGGTGTCTAAACTATTCCACAAAGGGGATGCAGGTTTTTGTTCCAACTGATCCAGCACAGACAGCTTAACCAATGAGGTTTCTTCTGGAACCTGTAGCACCTGAAGGCATCCATCTGATTACACTTTTAAATCACCAAGTTGCTGAAAATGTATCCTCTTCCTCTTCATCGTTTGGAAAGAAAACCTGCACCCACCACAGCCCCCGAGGCCTAGTTTGGACACCCCTGCTTTAGAACAATTCTGATTCATTTGTTGACGCTCGAATGATAATTCGGGACCAAGATGACAATCCCTAAACTTCCCCTTTGTTTTGAAAGTCCCGACTCTCCACCGGATGTTTCTCTTGTGCTACTGTGCGCGCTTGACGCCAGTCTAGCCAAAGCGAGCGAGCGAGAATGCCAGCGGCGGCGTCGGTGGCGGCTGCAGCAACAAGAAGAAGACGAGCAAGTGGCGCTCGGGCTGCCCAAAAGTTACCAAACACGCTGAAATTAACGTCCACATCGGCGGAGGAGTGAAAATCGCAAGTTTCCCAGCGAAGGAGACCGCGATCGATCGACACTTTCAGGCCGGGAATGTCGCCTCGCGGCTGGGACTTTTGAGGCAATCACAAGCGGCGGAAAAGGTACGGACAACCAACTTTCTTTCTCATGCTTCAAGCCACATTTGTACATAAGTTTCTAACACCCCCTTCTAAAACGTTGCCGTGCCCACCCTGACATGTCCGCTGAAGACTACGACCCCCCACCCCCTCCTACAACCCCCCACAAGCCTCCCTATCCTCCCTCTCGTGAACTCTACTTGCTAATCATCTTGACAGAATCACGTCAAACACCAAAACACGTCGTTTTCAGCGACTAAATCGTCAAGTGAAAGCCCCCAAAAGAACGACAAAGATTGAACTAGTGTGGGCCAGCGAGCCAAAAGTGTTGTGCGGGTGCCGAATTCCCCTTGGAAGTGTTGACATTGTTAAAGAATGTGCAGCTTGTGATGGAAGCTCAAGTGGAACGTTTCCAACATCTTCACGTCTTTTTCCTTTTTTTCTTCCCCCCTCTCGACTGTCTGAGAAGCTCCATTGCGGGGTAAAAGTGGGACAGCGTTGACGTGTGCACTTGCGGGTGACGTTTCGGCTCAGTTCGGCTCGGTTCGGCTCAGCTCGGGTCTTATGTAACGCGACGTCCCCAAACAAATGCATGTTGACACCAAAACTTTGACTTTTTTTCTTTCCTGTCTCAGCTGGACTTCAGTCAGAACGAAATGCGCCATAAACAAAGTAGGGCTGCCACGATTAATCGCCATTGAATGTTCTGCTATTTTGATTACCGGTCGATTTAAGAGACATTGTTCCATTACAATGTCTAGACAAGACTTGCTCTAACATGCCTGTTTTTACATTCAATGCACCACCAAGTTGGCATGTTACTACTTATGATGTCGATATAATGTAATAACCGTGTTTATTCGAGTATAACACGCACCCGTGTATAACGCACAGCCATAATTTGTGACTAAAAATTGCTACAAACATTTTTTTTAGTTTCAGGTCGCCATGACAAAACATTTATTCATAACATATGATACGGAAACCTGGTACAACAAACTACGACCAATATGAACACAATTCTCAAATGGGATTTACAATTTTCTAATTCGTCATCATAATATTTAAAAAAAAATTCAAAGGCTGATTCATCATCATCATCATCATCAGATTCACCAAACAATTGATTCCATTCTTGTTGAGCAAGGATAGCACTCCCTGGGCGGACTCGTTTCCCTTGAGCAACTTTTTATTTTTTATTTTTACCCCTATTACCCTATAAACCTGCCGAAAGCTATTTGGGGAGGCCTGGGTTTTTTGTAAAAGAAGGTAGATTACTGCCATCTGGCGGACAAAGACCGGTTTTACGTCTCCCATTATACACAATGGCACACCCGAACTTTGCTTCAGTTTTTTTGGGACAAAATTTTGCGCGTTACAAAAATAGATCAACAAATGTCCACTGTTCTCATTGTTTCAATCTTATTTCTTAGATTAACTCCTTAGCTGTTTTGGTACGATTGACGGGGATAGACCACTATCCCCCATCATTAAAGCTGAAAGATAATCATTCCACGCTAAATTCAAAATACGGGTGTCCTGATTGCATATTTTTGCATGCAAATCAAGTCCGAGTATGAACCAATTTTGTAGATCTGCCATTACCGTATCACGATCTGCTGCCTCGCCAGTGGCAGCCAATGAGTTAATAATGCACATTTTAAAAACTCAATATTTTTTACCCAATTCAGATCCCCTGAAATTGATATGATTGGTTCTGTTTTCAATGACATGATCAAATATGCGACACAAAAAACAAAAAAATAGGTGTTCTGTTTTATTTTGACATTCATTAAAAAATACACATTAAAAATAGCATCAATTGCAGCCAATCATTCATTCATTTTTATTGTTATCTTGGTCAGGGTCATAGGGTGCTAGAGCCTGTCTCAGCTGACTTTGGGCAAAAGGCGGACTACCCCCTAAACTGATGATCTTTTTAAGCAATCTAAATAATTTCCTCCAACAATGCACGGTTAACTAACGATCTAGTCAAATGGAGCTAAACACAAAACATTGATCAATATCTTTTAACTGTGCCTTTTTGTTGGAAAGAATGCCTTTCTTTCAAATGTTTGAAATATTTCATGAATCTGATTTCGCTGTTGTTTTTGTGTGCGTCCTGAAATATCAGCGGCGAGGTTCCACTCTTGACGGCGCTATGCGGCGCTGAGACGGCGGCGGCGTCCTCGTGCGCTCTGACGTTAGCACCATGGGGAAGGAGCAGGACCTCCTACAGGCGGTGAAGAGCGGCGACCTGTCGTCCACGCACAAACTTCTGTCCAAGCTGAAGAGCGGCAGGAACAGTAAGTGCAAAATTAGCGCCGTTAGCATGACTGGACACTCGGGGGGGTTCGAACACACGGCTCCTGGGCCAATTGATTTTTGGGCTTTTTATTATCGTGATCGTCGCTTCCGTTGTAACACGGCGCCGAAGAGCAAATGTTTCCGAACGCAATTAAAATGAAGTTCAGGTGAGGGTGCTCCCGACAAATGGAGCCGGACCACCCACCCACTCGCTCCCGACGCTAATTCCTTAATCCTGGCCGGGCGCCATCTGGGAGCCGTGGGGGGCTCTAGGAGCAGTCGCCGTCAATGGCTTCCAGTGTCTGACTTTCTGGAATTGCATTCAAATTGTTCCAAATGTAGGAAAGTTGATTTGTTTCCTCAGTTTGAGTAAGTAATAATGTGCCAAAGCTACTCCATGATGATCTTTTCGTGCTATTGATGGTAAGCGTGTAAAAGAATATATATTAAAAAATGAAGTAAATTTGAAGGAATTTCAAGAGGGAAAAAAACATGTTTAAGATGTTTACTTTTAAATCAAAGTTGCTGAGTTTTAAAAACGACAATACTTTTTTGATTGGTTTTTGGCTTTTTACATTTGAAAAATAATGGAATAAGACAATATTTACTTTTTCCCCTCTTGTTTTTCAGAAAAAATCAAAACATTAACAATTTTGTAATACGAGTGTGTATATATATATATATATATATATATATATATATATATATATATATATATATATATATATATATATATATATATTTAATTTTCTTAAATAAATAAGTTACAAATAATCAAAGAATACTACTGCCCCTCTCGGTCTTAACAAATTAGACATCAATTGCAGCCAATGAGATTTTCTTTTTAATTATTGAAGCCTTTAGAACAGCAGAAAATGTGTTGTAGTGCTTTCTTGGTTCGCTTCTTGTTCGTTGGTTATATGGCAAAGTTACTGTGCGGGCAATGTAAAAGGGCAACTCTGGGTCACATACATGTTTCCGATTGGGCGTCGGAGCCCAGCCTTCCGATCCTCGGCTGCCGTGAAGCTTCGAAAAGCCCGTTCGGGTGTCGAGAGACGCGTCGGAACTCGTCTCTTGTCTCTGACTTGCATTCTTTCTACCTTAGCTGATAGGGCAAACTAGGTTTGGTTCACCGTAAGATGGTCCGTTTTGCCAAGAATAAAACCCAAACATTTTCAACTTTGCTTCCTTTTTGTGGCAATTGACACCTCTTTTTTGGACTTCTTGAAGCCACGCTGGACTAAGGATGACATTGACTGGATATGAAAGACTTTGTGGTCCCTTAGCACGTGGCTCCGCTCTTCCCAGGTCAGCGCCTCGGGTGCCTCTCCCGTCACAAGACCGCCGTCGCGCTTTATCGCATCTCTCGTCGCTTTCAAGGCTTTCTGATTACACGCGGCTGCTCGCGAGATTTCGTTTTCACAAGTGGTTGGGTTTGGAACTTTGTGGAAATTACCGGCGGAAAGCTGTGCACTCCTTTATGCTAACTTTGAACCAACAGGAAACACAGTCACCTTAAATCCATGTGCTGTTTGCATGCTCGGAACCTAGAGGCAACCCGGGCACCAATAAGTCTGCAATTAATTCATCTAAAATCGGGCTCCTGAGATTGCTGGATAGCGGCCAGTGCTATGTAGCTTACCAAGTTTCGAGATAAATTCACCAGTGGGACTTTAATTTAGTGTCCACGAGAAGAACAACAACCAGAATGACGACTCGACGGAGCTTTGGCCTGTAGAAAACTGGATGAAAATGATGTGGCAGGAAGTGGAAAGTTGAATGAAGTTCACCAGTTGGCGTGTGCGTGTGTTTTGTGCATGAGCAAACATCGGCGTGCAAGTGCGACATTCCGAAATGCTGCCGTGCATTGACGAGCTTCGCGATCTAGACTAATTCTCGCCCCCTCCTTGCTTTCCAAATGCTCAGCGTGGAACAAAAGATGAAGACCATCAAGGTTCCCAAAGGTTCCTTCACGCTCGTGATCCCCGTCTTTCTTTCGAGGAACAGTGGAAGCTTCTGCAACGGCGCTTCTCAAATACTTGAAGACGAGAACAACTCCACAGAAGGATTCAATCTGCGAGTAGTAGCATCGGGGCCAAGGGTACTTCACCGGATGCCGCTGACCGCTCGAGGTTCTCGTATGCGTCCTTGTGACAACACCAGTCAAATCAAAGTGGGAAGTGCTATCAGATGGGTGGCTTCCGGTTCACGGGAACAATGGCGACGGTACAGGAAGGGAAGGTTGAGGTTCCGGAGAGGCCATCGCGGCAAGACCTCGCACGTGACTTCCTCACATGAGAACATAAGGGCCCTCGCGGCGTAATCAGTGCAAGCGGAACTCCACTCGACATCCTTTGGATAACTCTCCACGAACAAAGTCGACAGGGTACGGGCCCAAGTTGTGTCCGCTCAATTGGAGAACACCCACGGACAATTTACTCATCGGCTTCCATTAACATTGATGGAAACATAAAATCCATTTTTAAAAAAAAATTCTATCTGAGATATGGCTTAACAGACATGGAATCTACTTTTAGACACCGGTGGGAGGTCTCAAAACCTCACTTGCTTTGTTCTTGTCCTTTTTAGGAATGACACCAACTAAAATTGCTACTCTGCCATTATTCGTGGACGGACCACAATGCCATTTGGTATTAGACGATTGCTGCCCACCTCCCCCAGTCCAAATTTATTGGACATTTTCTGTGGTCAATGGTAGCCAAAGTTAAATTCTAAAGTGTTTTAAAGGCGTTTGAATAGCAGGAAGGTTGTTGATATGTCTCCTTCGTTTCAATGTTGTAAGTGGTCATATGCCAAATTTACAATGTGGTCAGTGTAAAAACAGTTCATTTTTCGAGCAACTCTGGTTACTCCATCTCCTTTTCAGTTGCACATTTTCGAAATACGGGGAAAACCCGCAACCTCTGAACTTTGTACACCTGGCTCACATTTTCTCCGCTTTGCTAAAATGGACGTCTTAGGTGTGAAGGAGTTTGATCCGCCGCCGGTCGCGAGCGCAGACTCGTAATGATAGCGTAAAGATCCCAGTGTGGCGCTAATTTTAGTCCTCCGCATTCTTGTGGCCCAAACGTTTCTTTTCTTGCTAGCAGAAAAACGTGGATCGGCTGCTGGCCTTCATCTCCAAGCGCAACCTTCAAAATAAAAGCCAGGTTCGGCCTTGCGTGTCCAAAGTCGGGGATTGAATTGCACTCAAAGGATCCTCCATGATTGTGATGATAATGAGGAAGGGGAAGTGAGAGCGGGCTGCGGATGTTTGGGCTTCGTTAGGAAAAACGGGTCATCGTTATCAAAGCGCCGCGACGTCACCGTAGGGAGACGCGCTCGCATTTTCATTCTGTCTGTGCATTAGTTAGGCGTTTGCTGTCTACGTTTGATCGTTTTCTTTGCATGCCCGGCAATTATATGTGGAAAAATCTCCTATCCCATAATATGGGCCGTTTTACACCAAAAAAATGTGGTAGAAATAAATTTAAAAAAAGATTGAAACAGATATTAAGGTAGAGAAGGGGATTAGTATATTTCTAAAGTCAGATATTCTGTCTTTATTCTCAGACTGTTGTAATTCTGGGATTTAAAACGGAATTCTGAGATTATAGTCAAATGTCAGTCAAGTTTCATCTCTATTTTTTTCTTCAGTGGTGCATGATTTGGTTTTTGGTTTTCCATTTTAAATTCCACAAGTTTGACTTTTGTTCTTTTCTTCTTTCAGAACTTTTAGGATCCACCAAGAGGCTCAATGTCAACTACCAGGACTCAGACGGGTAAAGACACAATGACACCTGTCCTCTCATTCGCTGCTATTGATGTCCAATCAATTTCAGTCAGTCAATGGCAGCCAATACCGAACATTGGGAAGATTGTCCATTTTTTTTTTACATTCAATTAAAGACTAATTACTATGAAGAGGCTCAAAAGATTGGGGCGAACTTGAAGTCAAGAATGTGTCTGGTGAAAATATGAATCAGAATTTTTATTTGACCATTTATTTTGGAAAATGAAGTTGTCGCAATTCTTTCTCGAACGGCATTGGCTGCCATTGATGCCGATAGATGTTGATGAAGGATAAAGGGGGACTAAAAGACTAAAATGGGAGCCCCCCTTAGATGTGGTGACAGAGACGCATTCCTAAAGCTTCTCCATGACTACGCGTCAACACGTAGCCCCCCCCAAGCCTTTAACCCTCCCCGCCGCCGTCCAATCACCTGCCGATTTACCTGGAGGGGCGGGGCCTGATGAAAGTGTGTCAGCCACTGTTTGCTGAAGAGGGTCAACGGCCCGCCCCTCATCTGCCGTCACGTAGCAAGCGGGATTTTCACAGATGATTGATTGCGCGCGGGCCGTGCCATTACTGGCGCTTTCGCCCGCGGCCGTCTTTGCTAGCGGGACCGAGTGAATGGCGGGAAAGGCGTTACGCAACGTCGCCTTTTGTCCCGTCGGGTCACGTGTCCTCGGCACACGCGCGTTAGGACACGTTACCAGAGCTTCACGGATGATGAGATCATCGAGAAACGTAATATAGCGTAATAAGTAACTCAAAGGGCTGAGCGATGTGTGGCGATAAGCGGTAAAAGGACGTGTATACTAGTGAATACAAAACGCCCACACACCTGGTAACTGGTCTAGGCGTATCTGCTTCCTTGCTCAGATGTCAAAATAAGATCAACCAATTGGTTACCGTTGACGCACGCCACTACGGATCTAATCCATTCTGACCGAGAGAGGTGGCCATTATATGAATGTTTACCTGAATAATTCACTAATCTGCTTATGAATCAGTTAAGATTTTTTATTTTTTAAAACAAAAGCGCAATTGTGATTTGAAAATTCAGTTCTTGCAAAGTCGACGGTCACTGTAAAAAAGTGCCGTTTCTGTCTAATGAGATATTTGCAAACATTTTTTTGGTATAAAATTCATAGTTTATGCTTGCAGTGTATATTCCCAGCTAAAATACCAAGCCTCAAGTAATGTAACTTTAAATAATAGCTCACTTGCCCAATTAAAATATAATCTAATGCAAGGGTGTCAAACTCGGGTTGGTTCGCGGGCCACATTAACGTCAACTTGATTTCATGCGGGCCGGACCATTTTAGATATAATATTTAGATTTTTTTTAAATGAATGGATTAAAAGAATATTCAGTTTTTTTTAAGCTTTTTAAAATATATTTTTAGATTTTACAAAATGATTTTTGAACTAAAAACACAAAAAAATGATTAAAAAATTACAATTGTTGATATAAAAGGGGGAAAATCAGGAAATGTAATGTACATCTATACTCTTCATTTTAATTTGATCCTAAAACAGAAAGGTGGCACTCATGATTTACTTTCCCGGGCCACACAAAATGATGCGGTGGGCCAAATTTGGCCCACGGGCCGCCACTTTGACACGTGATATAATGTATATAAAATATAAAAGTGATTAATGAACTAGAAAAATGCACTTGCCCACACTTTATATGAATGCGAATTGAGGGGTTTTTGTAGTAAATGCCATCTGTTTGTTTTCGCCCTGACAGCTTCTCGGCACTCCACCACGCCGCTCTGACGGGCAGCGCGGAATTGCTGGCGGCGCTGCTGGAAGCGCAAGCAGCGGTGGACGTCAAGGACAGCAACGGTAAGCTCTCGCCGTGCCTCTTTTAGCGGTCCCGGTGGTCACTGGCCGGCGTCCCATTGGCCCGCAGGAATGCGCCCGCTGCACTATGCGGCGTGGCAGGGAAAATCCGAGTCGGTGCTGCTGCTTCTGCGTTCGGGCGCGTCTGTCAACGGCGTCTCGCTGGACGGACACATTCCTCTGCACCTGGCCGCCCAGTACGGACACTACCAAGTGGTGAGCGAGCAGCTGCCGGAATGGCCAGAGGGCGCCACCTCAACTCTCTCTGTCGCTTTCAGTC
Source organism: Stigmatopora argus (assembly GCF_051989625.1). NCBI lineage: Eukaryota > Metazoa > Chordata > Actinopteri > Syngnathiformes > Syngnathidae > Stigmatopora > Stigmatopora argus. Next base: position 10,296,919 of record NC_135400.1, read on the forward strand.
AGAGATGCTCCTGCAGCACCAGTCCAACCCGTGTCTCGTCAACAAGGCCAAGAAGACGCCGCTCGACCTCGCCTGCGAGTTTGGACGCGCTAAGGTCAGCAAATCATGTCAAGAGATATGAGTTGATTTTTATTTATTTTCCCCCCAAGGGATGCCAAAATTTGAAAATTTAGTTTTCTTTGTTGTTGTTTCTGTTCTTCTCTTTGAATAGATTAGAATACAGTTTAACTTAGAATTTTTGAATACCTCAAATATAATTTTTAAACATAAGACTATGTGCTGGTACATTTGTTTTCATATTTAAAAATAACTATAAAACACAAAATATAGCAAATATACAATGAATAACCGCATTAAAAAATCTATGTGTATGAATGTTCTTTATTTAATGATATTGGTCATGTTTCTTTTTATTGATCTACTGGCCCAGGGCTATTTTACATTTCAAGATTCACAGGAAATTTACATGTTTGGGTATAGAATATGCTGTCTCTCATATAAAAATATGAAGTCCTTTTTGGGAAACAGGGTTGAAGTTCTACACCAGGAGTGTCGGACTCGGGTTGGTTCGCGGACCGCTTTAACGTCAACTTGATTTCAAGTGGGCCGGACCATTTTAGATATAATATTTAGATTTTTTAAATAAATGGATTAAAAGAACTGTATTAAAAGCCCTGAATATTCAGTTTTTTAATAGATCTAAAACAATGTTTATTTTAGCTTTTTTATATATATTTTTAGATTTTACAAAATGATTTTTGAACTAAAAACACAGAAAAAAATGATTAAAAAATTACAATTATTGATTTGAAAGGGGGAAAATCAGGAAATTTAATATACATCTATACTCTTCATTTTAATTTGATCCTAAAACAGAAAGTCGGCACTCATGATTTACTTTCCTGGGCCACACAAAATGATGCGGCGGGCCAGATTTGGCCCCCGGGCCGCCACTTTGACACATGTTCTACACAGAGGATAACGAATTTATGAATGCCTATTGTCAATTTTGAGTTCTTGATGTTTAACACTTAGCTGTCAATGTCTTCAAATCAATTGTAAATGTGTCCTGTTGCAGGTGGCTCAGCTGCTTTTGAGCAGCAACATGGTGGTGGCGCTATTGGAAGGCGAGCGCAAGGAGCCCAGCGACTCTGCGTTCACCACGCCTTTGCACCTGGCCGCCCGCAACGGCCACAAGGACGTCATCGGGTGAGGCCCGCCGCTTTCCGCGCCATCGTGTGTAAAGTCCAAACACCGACGCTTGCGCTCGCAGGCTGCTGCTAAAGGCGGGCATCGACATCAACGCAACCACCAAGTCGGGAACCGCCCTTCACGAGGCCGCGCTCTACGGGAAGACCGAGGTCGTGCGGCTGCTGCTGGATGTGAGTTTGCGTGCTAACGTGGCTAATGGCTAGCGCTGTGTCGTTTTCGCTCATCTTCGTGTTCCCTTTCAAGTCAAGACGTTGGGCTCCAGGCGGGCTGACCCACTTTTCCGCCGCTTCAAACGCGCCTCACAACTCTTTGTGTGTGTGTGTGTCTGTGTGCGATCGTGTGTGTGTGTGTAGACCGGGGTAGATGTGAACATCAGAAACACGTACAACCAAACGGCGTTGGACATCGTCAACCAATTCACGACATCACACGCGAGCAGAGACATTAAGCAACTGCTTAGAGGTTTGTCTCTAACGGTTTGCTTTTAATTTATCGACTAATCAAATATTCAAATGAATTGACTGTTTTGAAAGTCGACAACTGTTTGGAGACATTGCTCTGAACCATCTCCTAGCGTTCCTAATCCTTAATATTGTTACAGTCGTCTTTTTTTGGTCTTCTTATTAGCAAATGGTTTTTTGTTGTTGTTGCTGCATTATTATTTATTTTTTAATGAATTCTTGTTAATAATTCAAATATTAATAATACAATATTTAAAATGATAAACTAGTAAATATTCCCTTAGTTTTAGTGAATTTAAAAAACAACAATAAAAGGAATGTACTATGTATTATTTGGGCTTCTCCAATTTCCCTCCGTAGACGCCACGGGGGTCCTGCAAGTGCGAGCGCTGAAGGACTTCTGGAACCTTCACGATCCCACGGCCCTCAACATCCGAGCCGGAGACGTCATCACGGTGAGGCCGGCTCGCAACTTTGGATGTATCCATTTGCCTTGGTCCACCGATAATTAATAGCGTGCGTCCACCTGGCGTCCACCTGGCCTCCCCCCAGGTTCTGGAGCAGCACGCCGACGGGCGCTGGAAGGGTCACATCCACGATATCCAGCGCGGGACGGACCGCGTGGGCTTCTTCCCGCCTTCCATCGTCGAGGTCATCGGCAGACGCGGCGGTGAGTCTCCGTGTTGAGATCAAGCCACGCCCACATATCCACTTCATGCCCTTCCTTGCACGCTTCCCTCATGACCTTTGAACACTAATCAAGCGTTTTCCAACCACATTTGAGTCGAGGCACTTTTTGGGTCACTGACACACGAACGCACGCATGTCCTGTGTGGTCTAGTTGTGGTTTGGAAGCGCCGCTTCATTTCCCCCCCGATCCCCACCGTGTCACCCTGTAGGCGGTCCACACTACCGGCTCGCCTCCCTCCCTGTTCCACGCCAGTCCAGAGGCCCCAACTCGGCCCCTCATGGCGACGATTCCTACTCCCTGTGTGTTCCCCCCAACATGGCCGCAGGTACGGTTTCCCCCGCCACCCTCCACTTTCCCGTCATGACATCACACATCAAAACCACTATCCACTGCATTGACAGCAATAAATGTCAAATTCATTTGAACCGGGATGATCGACATTGAATAATCATGCTTCGGTGCCATTAATGACAGCCAATGAGCTTCTTAGAAGCATTGACTTTGGTAAATTGACAGAAATGAAACATCACCCTTGCCAAGAGCATGACTGCCCTCTAGTGGGTTAAACATATTTGCCATTATGAAAATACAGTCGTATGAAATGAATTGGCTCCAGAACTTTTTTGGTAACTTGAAAATTTTGTAAGTAGGGGTGTACATTATATGTAAATTCTCTAATTTGCTCCACCGTCCTCACTCAACTACCAACCAAACCATTGGTCAAAGTGTCCCAATTTTGTATGAAAGATGTGAGGAAACACACAAAAATGAGAGAAAATTATAAGGAAATGATTAATTAATTAAAGCATATGAAAATGTGCCCTGCGCCACTGAAATAGTTCCCTCCGCGGCAGTTATAATGGGAGATGTGATACCCACGTTTGTCTACCAGATGGCGGCAAGAGCCCGTTATACCTTGGCCGGAAGCCGTCCACTTTGTAGTACTATATTTTAGACTTTTACGTGTACCCTTTGTGTGTGTGAAAATATGTGCCGTGTTGCATTTGTATGGTTTTTAATCGCTTAATAAGGGGAATTGCAATCATTAATAAGGGGACCATTTAACTGAGGCAGACAGGTATGTAAGAGAGAATATTGAAAAAGGAAAAAGGCTAGTCACAATTGCAGGTGATTTCACTCGCTGCTAGAGGGAAGTGTCTACCTCAGGAGTTAAATAATCGTTCATAAAGTGTATAGAGTATAAGTCCAAATAATAAATAGACGCCGTAAAAACTGTCCCTATATATTGCAGTTCTTTGTCTATTGGGAACCAATTAATGGCGATAAATGAGATATTACTGTATTCTCATTTGGAACTCACCTGAAGTTGACTTCTCTCGTCATCTGACCGTTTAGGAGACCGCAGCAGCGTGGGCAGCAGCGAGAGCGTGGGCAGCACGCGCAGCGCCGGTAGCGGCCAAAGTACGGAGAGCAACAACAACAACACCCTCAATAACAACAATACTTTGGCCAACGCCCAGAACGGTGTCGTGCATCGTGACGACAAGGTACGACGGCGTGTACAACGCTGCTCTTTGGGACAGTTTTCCCAATTGCTATTGGTCGTTTTTAGGCGGGCCCCTTGAACCCCCTCGCTGCCGATTGTGGAGCCGCGCACTTGAGCAGGCAGCATCACGCAGGTGATGAATCATCCCGATTTCGCGCCACCTTCTTGCTGTTCTTCTCCGGCCTTCCCCTCAACTCTTTTTGTATTATTTCGACCTCAGGCGCGGTGGGCTCCCGCAGGCCCACGGTGACGGTGCAGCAAGTGGCGGAGCAGACCTTCTCCCAGCAGCAGTTTTTTCGCCCTCAGCAGCTGCTGGATGGCAAGGTTTGTCGGCTGAGGGACGGAGCCCGTGTGACGGTGATTGTAATGACGTAAGCGTTTTTTTTTTTTTTTTACGGTTGAGGACTCTGAGGCCATCTTGGAGTGGCTGAGTGACTTCCAGTTGGAGCAGTATGCGGGGAATTTCATCAGTGCCGGTTACGATGTCCCCACTATCAGCAGAATGACACCTGAGGTCAGTGGACATTTTGGAAGCTATTCAATCATGGTAGAGTGAGCAAACCGTCTGCTTTTTGCATGCGAAAATTCAAGGACTTTTTAATTTCATAGTTTGTCTCCCAACTATAATTCCTCAACCAATTGATGAGCAAATTATTGATACTTTGTTGACCTGAAAATTGACTTTGGAGTCTTCTCATTGCAAGCATCGTCTTGTTGAGTTTTCCTTTATATTTATTTTAAAAGCGCTGAAACCATTCCATTATTGTTAATATATTTTTTTTAGATTCATCTTGTTTTAATCAAAATACAAAAGGAAAGTCAATGTATTCTTTCATTCTATTTTGTACAAGTTTTACTTTCAAACAACAAAGAGTACAGAGAATATTGTCTAACACTTTATGCCAAAATCAAGCATTTGTCAAATCTTCAAAGCATCTTTAAGAATTTCAAGCATCGCTAACTTGTCGATGACTCTCCTTCAGGATTTGACGGCCATTGGAGTAACCAAGCCGGGTCACCGCAAGAAGATCTCCATGGAGATCAACAAGCTGAACATCCCCGAGTGGCTTCCGGAGTACATCCCGGTGAGTGGAGGGGGGGGGGAGCTCCGGAGAGTGTCCCCAGCGAGGATCACGCGTGATCCCAGCGCGCTTGCCTTGCAGTCGGACCTCGGCGAGTGGCTGAGCGCTATCGGCCTCCCGCAGTACTTGAAGAGACTCTCCGAGAACGGCTACGACAGCATCGCCATCGTCAAAGACTTGACGTGGGAAGACCTGCAAGAGATCGGCATCACTAAACTGGGTGAGCCCCTCCATGCATCACCCACCACATTAAATATTGACCTCTTTCTGATCCATTTCGATTTTTAATGTAAAAAATAATCAACCATTGAGCAAAATAGTAGCCTCTCACAGTTCTGATATCTGGGTTCAATCCACCCCCCATTGTCCTTACCCCACAGGGCACCAGAAGAAGTTGATGTTGGCCGTGAAGAAACTTTGCGACATCTACAGAGCCATCCTTCAAGCCGAGTCGGGGCAGGGGACGTTGCGTCGCAAGGGTCCCGGAGCTCCGCACGTGGTCTCCATTGAACCTCCAGACGGCGGGGGAGAGTGCTCGTCCCCCCGCACGCCAAAGACCATGATGACCTTCCAGGTAGGACTGGCAATCTTTGGCCACCTTCCCATGTTATGTCACTACACCCATTGAAACACATCTCTCATATTCCAGGACAGCGAGCTGAGCATGGAACTACAGTCGGCCATGTCTGGCCCTTGCTCCGACCGCGAGGACGGCCCGGTGGTCAGGAACAACCAGGAACCTCCCGCCGCTTCCTTCACGCCGCATGGCTTGGACGCCAAGGACAGGAACATTCCCGAGGGCTGGGATCAGAGATCCGTCCACAAGCAGGTTCCTCTTGGAACGGCCACCGTCTTCAAGTATCCCGCCGTCCCCGCCAAACCTCAAACGCCTCGCTCCCACGGCTCGCCGTCATCTAAAGGCTTCAGCTACCTGCGCTCTCACGATGCCGCCGCCGGAGCTCGGGAGCGCCACGGGTCTCTAGCGCCATCCAAGAAACGAGGCCACGTCCTCAACCGCTACGCCCTGTCGGACGGCGAACCCGACGAGGACGACGACGACGAGCCGACAATTTCCACCGGCAACATACCTTCATACGCCACTCTTGGTCGCAAACACGGCCGCACTCAGTCGGCGAGGGCGCAATGCGCCCCGGAAAGGGGCGCCAACGTGGGTCGCAGCCACTCTTTTGCCGTGCGGGCACGGAAAAAGGGACCCCCGCCACCTCCTCCCAAAAGATTGAGCTCGGTGAGCAGCACCACCAGTGGCGAGCTGAGCGACAGTAGCACCGCGTCGTCGTCGGGGGGCGGCGGCGTTGTGACCGACAGTCCGGGAAGCGTCAGGAGCATTGCTGCCTCCCTGGAAGGAAGCACAGAGACTCAAAATCCTCAGGAGCTAAAACAAGATACCCATTCTCAGGCGCCCCCCACCCCCGAATCCAGAGAAACCCGTGGGCTCAGTCGAGGCGAGAACGTCCAGCATGACCCCGACGCAGGCGGCAAATCGGACACGGAGGAATCCGACCCCAAAGGCTCGCGGTCCCCGCACAACAGCTCCAGCGAGTGCATCCCCTTCGCCGAGGAGGGAAACCTGACCATCAAACAGAGGCCCAAAGCCGCCTCGGGACCCCCCAGGGCCGACGCCGCCGAAGCCAAAAGCCCCGAGATCCCCGAGTTCAACCTGACGGAGTCAGACACGGTCAAGCGGCGACACAAACCCAAAGACAAGGACGAAGTGGCCCCGGGCCAGGACCAAACCGAAACCCAAATCTCGTCCCAGGAAAGAGTCCTTTCCAGGTCAGGCGCGGAGTCTCCCGTCAAACCTCCGCCGTCCCCCAAGCCTCCGATCGTGGCCCCCAAGCCCGTGCGACACAGCTTGCTGGCGGCGCAAGGTAACGTTAACTCATGTTGCACTTTTGGAATCTGGACTCACCTGTTTTTCTTTCCGGCCCAGGTGGACCCACTCCTCCTGTAGTGAATGTCAGCGTGGTCCAAAGTCTGGCCTTTGGAACAACATTGGCGCCACGGTCGCCGTCCCGCGGGGGAGCGCCGCGCCCACTTTCCCCGTCGCCCGCCGCCGTCCCGGGCTCGGCGGATCTGCCCGGAACTCAGGTGGTCCAGCAGAGACTGGACGAGACCAGCACGTCCCTGGCGGCCGCCCTCAAGGCCGTGGAGCGGAAGCTGATCCTGGACCGGGACCATGGAGACGGGTGAGTTCAGGAACTTTTCCACGCCATCTTAATCACAAAACAAAGAACAATTATGTAAATGATCTAAATAGTAAAAAGATTATCATGTAGTCAATGATTTTCTCTTTTGGCAGAGCCGACACGGTCAAGTCAGCGGGAAACATCCTGGACGACATCGGCAACATGTTTGACGACCTGGCCGACCAGTTGGACGCTATGTTGGACTGAAGGCGAAAGCCCTCCAAAATAAAAGCTCAGGAAGTGACAACCAGCAGCACTTAATCAGCAGGCTTTTGTCGCCAGACGCTAATATGAATAACAATCAGTCGGCGGCTTTTTGTACCGTACAGTAAGTGTAACGTCACTTCCTGGTCCTGAAAGATTATTTATTTTTGGCATTAACAATTCGGGCGAGGTCTGTCCTGTTTGTCTTCCTGGCCAAAAGTCATTAAAAAATAACAACAAAAAACACTGGAGCAAAAGACAAGTAACATTTTATCTTGTAAGACAAAGACGCTAATTGTTATTGGCATGCTCTTCCCTAACGCTGTGTACTTTAGCATGGCTGAATAGGATAGCATGTTTGCGTATTTGCTTTCTAAGTTAGCCGGTGTGACGGGTTGACATTTTATGGTGTCACATGGAGACGCCTCAGAAAGGGAAGTACGTATTTAAGCTTTATCTTGTGACATATTCAACCAAAGTTCTGTACAGATTATTACGCGTTTGAAATATTTTGACATGAATTCTGCACGCCGACGTGAGACTTTGGCCGTCCCATTCGTGCACGTTTGTCCTTTTGATACATGTTAATTAAAAGATAATCGAATTAAGACAACTGAGTCTTGCTTTGTGGTTTTTGTCCAGTGGCGAAAACATTGGGTCAGAACCTTATTGAGGAAATAGAGAGGAGAAATATAACTTCCAATCATTTGGTTTCAGTTGTTGCTGTGGTCCAGGGGCAAAGACATTGGGTCAGAATCTGAATTGGGAATAGGTTTGAATCAGGAGTGCGTTCCAATCCAGCACTGAGAGCACTCATCTTGTTTACCAATGGAGTTGAGGTAATGAAGAGGAAAAATATGACTTTTGATAATTTCTTCTTGTGATCATCATAGGTCCAAAAATGCTGTATCTGGATCTTTGGTGGAAACAAGTTCAAATCAGTAGTGAGTTCCAATCCACCACTTGGAGTGCTCATCTTCTTTTCCAATGGAGTTGAGGTAATAAAGAGGATTTTGTTTCAGTTGTTGCTGTAGTCCAGTGGCATAGATATTGGGTCAGATCCCAAGGTGGGAACAAGTTCAAATCAGGAATGAGTTCAATTCCATTCTTTGCAATTCTCAAATTGTTTATTGAGGTAATGAAAAGGATAAATATAACTTCCAATCACTTCTTTTCAGAAGTCACTGTGGTCTAGTGGCAAAGATATTGCTCAGAACTTGAGATGGTGAAGTTCAAATCCGGAGTGGGTTTGAATCCACTAACAGCTCTCAAATAAAGAGAGTGGGTGTTGTCTGAACTTGAACAGAGTATTTATTGTTTATGCTATATGTCATTTGGTGGAATCTGCACCTTTTTAATCTTACAAAAGTCAACATAAATTTATACTTTAAAAAGACTAAACAGCTCGCAATCAATTCAGGGTCTCACCTGCCATCTGCCCAAAGTTGGATGCAGTTGGATCCAAAAAAAAGACCATGCATTGTAAGGTTTTTTTTCTTTAAAAATGACCATGTATAGTAAGGCTTTTATTTATTAAAAAAAGACCATGTATAGTAAGGCTTTTTTTATTTAAAAAAATGACCATGTATAGTATTTTCTTTAAAAATACAAAAAAAAACGCATTGTGAGGCATTTGAGCAATAACAGTCCTATTTGACTTTATTGTATACATAATGAATTAATCTTGGCTTCTGGCTCATCCTCACAAGGCTCGTGTACGTACAAGATATTTTTTGAATGTAAGTTAAAGCATGGAGGAAATGTTCCCCACAAGTTCACGCTTTGCCTTGTTTGTTGACAGATTTGTACCGGCGCACCCCGGATTGTGCCTTCATCCAGGAGTCTCCGGCACCCCAGTGAGCAGAGGCTGACAAGGTCATGCTTTTGGACGGCTCCCACAGATGCAGGTGGATGACTTTGCCGGATGGCAAATCCTCACTGATCTGTAAGTCCGATTGTCATCGTCGTCGACATTATCACTTTGGTCACGTGACCTTTATGTCATTCACGGCGTCCAGTCTGGAAGAGCTCGCTGAGTTGGGACAGATGCACATCGTCACCGCCTTCGTCATGCCAGGTTGAAGACCGTGTCGCAACTGTAAAAAAAAATGTCATCTTGGGCAGTGTTGAAAAATAATTGTATTTGTGTCATAAAAGATGCATTAGACAATAAGAAGAGGAGCAGGAGGAGAAGAATGGAGTGCAGCCGACCAACCGACGCCGACGCCGACGCCGACTCGGCAAGTAAAGGAGCACTCGCCTCACCCCGTGACAGCCGTGGGTTTGAGCTGTGTCCCCGTCACTTAACAGATGTGGTTGTGGACGAGGGCGACTGGCAGAACAACGCCACCATGCGGTTCTTCGACAGCCGGCGGTTGTGGTGGGAATGCCAACCAATAAAGGTGTTTGGCTGGCTTATTTGAAATCCTAGCTAATAGCCAGTGTCTTTTGGTTTTTAGGCCAATTCTTTTAACTCATTTTGATGTAATGTTTAAATGTAAAATTTAATTTTGAAAGTTTTTTTTAATAAAAGGTAATTAGTCTTTTGTCGCAGGTGCCTCTCCCCGCCGAAGGTACGTCTGCGGGACGCGAACCAGCCTCCACTCGATGGTAGGCGTATGCTCTACTGTGCGTGGTAAAGTATAGTAAGGCTTTTTCATTGAAAAAAGGAGCATGTATAGTATGGCTTTTTTATTGGAAAAAAAACGACATAATACAGTAAGGCTTTTTTCTTAAAAAAACACATAGTATAGTAAGTTTTTTTTCTTTAAAAAAAACGACATAGTATAGTAAGGCTTTTTTTCTTTAAAAAAAAAACCACAGTATAGTAAGGCTTTTTTCTTAAAACGAACGACATAGTATATAATAAGGCTTTTTTTCTTTTTAAAAAAACACATAGTATAGTAAGGCTTTTTTCTTAAAAAGAACGACATAGTATATAGTAAGACTTTTTTTTCTTTTGAAAAAAACGACATAGTATAGTAAGGCTTTTTTTCTTTTGAAAAAAACGACATAGTATAGTAAGGCTTTTTTCTTAAAAAACGACATATTTCCACTTTCAATATGGCGGGGCGATGTGGGCGTGGCCTATCTTCAAGGCAGCGGTTAAAATTAAGCACATGCGCAGTGCCTCGTCTTCCCCAACAGCCATGTCCATGCTGATGGCCGTGTAGCACGCCAACGAGGTGAGGCGTCGAGCCATTTACTGGCCTAAGTGCATTTTTATCACGCTACCGGCAGATTTTTTAGGAATCAATTGAGCCAAACCGCCAACAAATCTGTAAGTTTAATGCCAGGTTGACCGCACCGTCGACGATTTAAGTTTGGGCTCTGTGCCACATGTGACAAGCTATCTTAGCATTAGCGTCACGACAACGCTTTCCATTTGACCACGTCAAGCGTCGTCTTGATGTTAATACTAAGAGAATTATAGTCTGTTTTCTCCATTGTCGAGTCGTGTATAAAAGACTTTTAGTGGATTCAAACAAAGCCGAGATATCAACGGACAGTTTGTTAGGTAACGGCTCACTCAAAAATGATGTATGTACTGATAGTTTTCACTGCGAGTGTTAAACAAATCATTTTAATCAAAAATTGTTAAGCCAACTTTCTCCTAGCTGTTAACTTCTGTCTGTATATTTAATCGCCTTGTCTGGAAAAGGCAAATTAGCACGGAGCACTCACTAACTTATTTTCATTCTTTAGCTTGATCATTTATTGTAAGATTTCTCTTTCATGCAATAATTGTTTGTGAACTCCCAAATAGCGTGGTTAAATCAAGATGCAGCTCTTCCCGTGTGCCCCAGGACACCCAAACCCTTGAGGTTAAAGGTAAAACTAATCTCATCTGTTGAATCTCCAGTCTCTGTATATGACAACTGTTGCTTTTTTTTTTTGCACACATCAGGTCCATGTCCAGGTGATCTTCCCAGGTTGCCCACTTGAAGATGATGCCTCTTTTGCATGATGTGGCGTCTCTGAACTCTGTAAGATTTCTCTTCCTGTATTAGTTGTTTGGCAACTCGTAAATAGTGTTGTTAAATGAAGTTTTCTCCGTTTAGCATCATCTTTGGTCTTCTCATCAAGGTAAAACTAGATTTAACAACAAAAATGTAAGTCTATTAGTTGAATCTCCAGTGTCTATATATGCTAACTTTTGCTTCTTTTTTTTTGCACACATCAGGTCCATTTCCAGGTGATCTTCCCAGGTTGCCCACTTGAAGATGATGGCTCTCTTGCATGATGTGGCGTCTCTGAACTCTGTAAGATTTCTCTTCCTGTATTAGTTGTTTGGCAACTCCTAAATAGCGTTGTTAAATGAAGTTTTCTCCGTTTAGCATCATCTTTGGTCTTCTCATCAAGGTAAAACTAGATTTAACAACAAAAATGTAAGTCTATTTGTTGAATCTCCAGTGTCTATATACGCTAACTTTTGCTTCTTTTTTTGCACACATCAGGTCCATGTCCAGACCTTGGAGGGTCCCCAAGTGATGCCTCATCTCTGAACGCAGTCTTCTGAGAGGTTAGTTTGTTGTAGAATATCCAAGTATTCATCCAGATCTATTTTATTGACTAAAGATGCAATTTATTCCCCCTCTTAGGAGTTCTCTGGCTCATGGTGACCAGATCCTTAAGGTAAGGAGGATCTCACTTCTTTTTTTCAGTCAGAAATTTTAATAAAAGAGATTTGAGTGTCAATTGTCTTTGTTAAAACACTTGGAGAAAAAAGACCCAAGACCCTCAATGGTCTTTTTTTTCCTTTAATTTTTGGTGTTTATATTCTAAGTCTTTTGTTTAATTTAAAAAAATCTGTTTTTTTTGCCTAAGTATTATGTTGAAATTTTACTAAGTGTTTTAAGCTAAAAAAAATTTTTTTTTTTTTAAATTAAGTGTTATGTTGGACTTTGCCTAAGTGTTTTAGGAAAAAAAAACAGTTTTTTGTTATCAGTGCTGTTGAAATTTTTCTAAGTGTTTTAATCTTGTGTACCTTTGAATAAAAACTTTCAAATGTCAAGCCACTTGTTTTTTCTTCATATAACTAGCAAAAAAGAATGCAAATGTACATTTCAAGAACTTTTATTTTTCCACAAAAAAAGGGGTTATCAGGGTGGGTCCGCATTTAAGGTTGTGTTGCTGTTCATGGACAAAGAATCTCTTCTTGGCACTCTGGAAAATAAAAGAGGGTCAACACACAATAGACTAAGTCCAGGATTAGTTAAGTAAAAAAAAAAAATGTTTTACCAACATCAGCAAGCCTTCATCCCACTGCAAAAGAAGGCACAATATTAAAGCCCTAGGAGGAAAAAATATATAAATATTAGACATCCACTGCAGAAACAGGGAGACTTAAAAATGATCTGAGTCTTTATAAGAGGGATCTCCAACTGCAGTCCTTGAGGGCCCCTGTCCAGTTTATTTTCCATGTCCTCCATCACACCTTGATCTTGTTCATTTGATTCAAATGTGGTGGGAGTAATGGAAAGCATACTGGATAGGGACCCTGAGGACCAGAGTTGGAGACACCTGCTCTATAATGACAAGTACCTGAGGGGATGTTGCTGTCAAAAAGTGTGCCGTCACCCTTTTTGGGGAAGTTTGTCTGGTCATCTTTCTTCAGCGTTGATTTGGTCAACTTGGGTGGACACTGAAGAGAAGCAACATACACAATGAGTAGGTTTAGTACACATAACAAGAAAATAAATAACCTCCAACTGCAGTCCTTGAGGGCCCCAGTCCAGTTTATTTTCCATGTCCTCCATCACACCTTAATCAGGATCTTGATCATTTGATTCAAATGTGGTGGGAGATATGGAAAGCATACTGGATAGGGACCCTGAGGACCAGAGTTGGAGACACCTGCTCTATAATGACAAGTACCTGAGGGGATGTTGCTGTCAAAAAGTGTGCCGGCCACCAATGTCACCCTTTTTGGGAAAGTTTGTCTGGTCATCTTTCTTCAGCGTTGATTTGGTCAACTTGGGTGGACACTGAAGAGAAGCAAGATACACAATGAGTAGGTTTAGTACACATTACAAGAAAATAAATAACCTGAAACACTTGGGTCCTACATCGTCCACAACCTTTGCCTTGACTTCTTGACAGCTGTCACCTCTTCCACCGTGTACATCCGTGGCTTTAAACCTCTACAAAACACAGCATGATTATACAATTGCTCATTTAACCATTGTGACCAGTGGTCCCCAAACTATTCCAGAAAGGGCAGCAGAGGGTGCAGGTTTTCATTCCAAACTGTAAGAGGAAACCTTTCCACCAATCTGGTATCACTGGATTGCATTCAGGTGATTCTTTTTTTCAGCAGAAAAACCCCATTGGTTAAACTGTTAATGTTGGATCTGTTGGAACCAAAACCTGCACCCACAGCAGCCCTCGGGGACCAGTTTGGAGACCTATAAATGAGGGAAAATTGTTATTTTATCATATGTTTAAACTCAAGTGGAAAAATGGCCCCTGCGCTTTTGTTGACTGAATGTCTCAAACGCATTTACAATAAAAAAAATGAAAAGGTCCTAGCCCTGAAGTCTTCCTTTAAGAAAGTGAAGGGAAATGTCTATATTCTATAAAAGTGTACTGTTTATTCCTTACACCTCCACTGATGGCATTTATGTGGGTGTGAGTTATCCACACAAGTTGTTGCTATTTAAAAAAAAAAAAAATCTACGCCAAGCCAGTTAGTGTTTTCATTCAAAATTGGAATGTATCATAATGAAAAACAAGCTAATTTAGCAAAGCCGTGAATAGCGAACGCTGATATTTAATGATTACACGGATATAGTAAATAGAAACTACTATTTTTTTTAAAATGACTCACTTTGCTGACAAACAGCTCATTATGGCGTCGACAAGTTGCTCCTTTTTGGCTGTTATGGCCGCATTCTTGATGTTTCCCAGCAATCCGTGTTCGTTGAGGAACTGAAACACACAAGGGAATGAAACATTAAGAGCTGTAGGTAACGCAATGTAGCCAATTTGTTTGCAAACATTTGACTGTCTGCATCCACGTTGGGCCACATCACGCGATCGAAGCATGCTACTACCGTCATAAAGCACTCTTCAAATGAGAACTGGGGCTTCGAAATCCCCAAATGACAACGTACCGTGTCCTGTGAGAACTTTATCGGGTCTTTCTTCGGTAAATCGTCACTTCTGAGCTGCCTGCAGTCTACCAAAGGACTGGCAGCTGGCTCATTTGCCATTTTGAAGGGTGGAGCCGACCTTTGAACTCTGACATGGGTAATACGTATCAAAAATAGACACATAAAAGTACATTGTTTTCATAATACTAACGTGTATTATGCGACACATATAAAAAAGCATCAATAATAACCTCATACAATTGAAATATTATTTAGGAATATAGCCACATTTTACTCACCCAAAATATTTTTTATTTGTACATAAAATCCATCCTCCTTTGTTTCCTTCTACCCTAATGCGGATAAAGCGGTTCAGAAAATGAGATGAAATGAGACTATACATTTACTTATTTTACATGATCATTTAAAAAAAAAAGTCTTAGTATACATGGTCATTTTTAAAGCCTTACTATACATGGTCTTGTTTTTAAGAAAAAATCCTTACTAATCATGATCATTTTTCATTTTCATACAGTTTTTTTTTAAAGAAAAAAGCTTTACACGGTCATTTTTTTAAGAAAAATGCCTTACTATACATGGTCATTTTTAAAGCCTCACTATACATGGTCTTCAAAAAAAGCCTTACAATACATGGTCATTTAAAAAAAAGAATCCTTACTATACCTGTTCATTTATTTAAAAAATCACGTCGCCGAAATTTCAAATAGCAACAGTTTTACTACCTCATCATCAGCCCAGCATCTCATATCACCCCGATGGCTAGAGATAGAAACAAATTGAGTAACAAGCCATTAACTGAAAGAAATTCCAGTGAAATAAATCACAGCATATCATTGTAAGTCCTTAATAGAATGCTTTGGGACGATTTCACGATCATTAACTCGTTGCTTTTTTACCTGCTGTCGACTTTATTTTTTGTTTTGAACAACAACTCAATGAATACCTAAACTCTATTTTTATTATCATCAATTTGTTGCAATGCTGTCAAAACCAAGCACAACAGTAAAGAAAACCTCTTTTGGGCACAATTACAACAAGTGTAAATGTTAGCCACTCTTGTTTATCCACGTCCGGTCAGAATCAAACAGTTCCAAAATAACTGCAGTGTCTTAAAAAGCCTTACTATACTATGTCGTTTTTTAAGAAAAAAAGCCTTACTATACTATGTCATTTTTTAAGAAAAAAAGCCTTACTATACTATGTCATTTTTTAAGAAAAAAAGCCTTACTATACTATGTCGTTTTTAAAGAAAAATAGCCTTGCTATACTATGTCGTTTTTAAAGAAAAAAGACTTATTATAGAGTGTGCCTGGTTTTCCGTCTCCTTGTACCCTAAGATCGGCTGGCCACCGATTCAGGATGTCCGCCGCCTCTGGCCTGGAGACAGCTGGGATTGGCTCCAGCATCCCCCGCTACCCTGATGAGGATAAAGCGGTTCAGAAAATGAGATGAGATGAGGCTTACTATACATGGTCAATTGTTTAAAGAAAAAGCCTTACTATACTATGTCGTTTTTTTTAAAAAAAAGCCTTACTTTACTATGTCGTTTTTTAAAGAAAAAAGCCTTACTATACTATGTCGTTTTTAAGAAAAAAAGCCTTACTATACTATGTCGTTTTTTAAGAAAAAAAGCCTTACTATACTATGTCGTTTTTAAGAAAAAAAGCCTTACTATACTATGTCGTTTTTTAAGAAAAAAAGCCTTACTATACTATGTCGTTTTTAAGAAAAAAAGCCTTACTATACTATGTCGTTTTTTAAGAAAAAAAGCCTTACTATACTATGTCGTTTTTTAAGAAAAAAAGCCTTACTATAATATGTCGTTTTTTAAGAAAAAAAGCCTTACTAAACATGGTCATTTTTAAGGAAAAAAGCCTTACTATACTATGTCGTTTTTTAAGAAAAAAAGCCTTACTATACTATGTCATTTTTTAAAGAAACAAGCTTTACTATACTATGTCGTTTTTTTAAGAAAAAAGCCTTACTATACTATGTCGTTTTTTTAAGAAAAAAGCCTTACTATACTATGTCGTTTTTTAAGAAAAAAAGCCTTACTATACTATGTCGTTTTTTAAGAAAAAAAGCCTTACTATACTATGTCATTTTTTAAAGAAACAAGCTTTACTATACTATGTCGTTTTTTTAAGAAAAAAGCCTTACTATGCTATGTCGTTTTTTTAAGAAAAAAGCCTTACTATACTATGTCGTTTTTTAAGAAAAAAAGCCTTACTATACTATGTCGTTTTTTAAGAAAAAAAGCCTTAGTATACTATGTCATTTTTTAAAGAAACAAGCTTTACTATACTATGTCGTTTTTTTAAGAAAAAAGCCTTACTATACTATGACGTTTTTTTAAGAAAAAAGCCTTACTATACTATGTCGTTTTTTAAGTAAAAAAGCCTTACTATACTATGTCGTTTTTTAAAGAAAAAAGCCTTACTATACTATGTCGTTTTTTAAAGAAAAAAAGCCTTACTATACTATGTCATTTTTTAAAGAAAAAAAGCCTTACTATACTATATCGATTTTTAAAGAAAAAAACCCTTACTATACTATGTTGTTTTTTTAAAAGAAAAAAAGCCTTACTATACTATGTCGTTTTTTTAAGAAAAAAGCCTTACTATACTATGTCGTTTTTTAAGAAAAAACCCTTACTATACTATGTCGTTTTTTAAGTTAAAAAGCCTTACTATACTATGTCGTTTTTAAGAAAAAAAAGCCTTACTATACTGTGTCGTTTTTTTTTAAAGAAAAAAGCCTTACTATACTATGTCGTTTTTTTTTAAAGAAAAAAGCCTTATTATAGTATGTCGTTTTTAAGGAAAAAAGCCTTACTATACTATGTCGTTTTTAAGAAAAAAAAGCCTTACTATACTGTGTCGTTTTTTTTAAAGAAAAAAGCCTTAAAATACTATGTCGTTTTTTAGGAAAAAAAGCCTTACTATACTATGTCGTTTTTTTTAAAGAAAAAAGCCTTACAATACTATGTCGTTTTTTAGGAAAAAAAGCCTTACTATACTATGTCATTTTTTAAGAAAAAAAGCCTTACTATACTATGTCGTTTTTAAGAAAAAAAGCCTTACTATACTATGTCGTTTTTTTTTAAAGAAAAAAGCCTTACTATACTATGTCGTTTTTTAAGAAAAATCCTTACTATATTATGTTGTTTTTTTAAAAGAAAAAAAGCCTTACTATACTATGTTGTTTTTTTAAAAGAAAAAAAGCCTTACTATACTATGTTGTTTTTTTTTAAGAAAAAAGCCTTACTATACATGGTCATTTTTAAGGAAAAAAGCCTTACTATACTATGTCGTTTTTTAAGAAAAAAAGCCTTACTATACTATGTCATTTTTTAAAGAAACAAGCTTTACTATACTATGTCGTTTTTTTAAGAAAAAAGCCTTACTATACTATGTTGTTTTTTTTTTAAAGAAAAAAGCCTTACTATACTATGTCGTTTTTTTTTTAAAGAAAAAAGCCTTACTATACTATGTCGTTTTTTAAGAAAAATCCTTACTATATTATGTTGTTTTTTTAAAAGAAAAAAAGCCTTACTATACTATGTTGTTTTTTTTTAAGAAAAAAGCCTTACTATACATGGTCATTTTTAAGGAAAAAAGCCTTACTATACTATGTCGTTTTTTAAGAAAAAAAGCCATACTATACTATGTCGTTTTTTAAGAAAAAAAGCCTTACTATACTATGTCATTTTTTAAAGAAACAAGCTTTACTATACTATGTCGTTTTTTTAAGAAAAAAGCCTTACTATACCATGTCGTTTTTTTAAGAAAAAAGCCTTACCATACTATGTCGTTTTTTAAGTAAAAAAGCCTTACTATACTATGTCGTTTTTTAAAGAAAAAAAGCCTTACTATACTATATCGATTTTTAAAGAAAAAAAGCCTTACTATACTATGTTGTTTTTAAAGAAAAAAGCCTTACTATACTATGTCGTTTTTTTAAGAAAAAAGCCTTACTATACTATGTCGTTTTTTAAGAAAAAACCCTTACTATACTATGTCGTTTTTTAAGTTAAAAAGCCTTACTATACTATGTCGTTTTTAAGAAAAAAAAGCCTTACTATACTGTGTCGTTTTTTTTTAAAGAAAAAAGCCTTACTATACTATGTCGTTTTTTTTTTTAAAGAAAAAAGCCTTATTATAGTATGTCGTTTTTAAGGAAAAAAGCCTTACTATACTATGTCGTTTTTAAGAAAAAAAAGCCTTACTATACTGTGTCGTTTTTTTTAAAGAAAAAAGCCTTACAATACTATGTCGTTTTTTAGGAAAAAAAGCCTTACTATACTATGTCGTTTTTTTTAAAGAAAAAAGCCTTACAATACTATGTCGTTTTTTAGGAAAAAAAAGCCTTACTATACTATGTCGTTTTTAAGAAAAAAAGCCTTACTATACTATGTCGTTTTTTTTTTTAAAGAAAAAAGCCTTACTATACTATGTCGTTTTTTTTTAAAGAAAAAAGCCTTACTATACTATGTCGTTTTTTAAGAAAAATCCTTACTATATTATGTTGTTTTTTAAAAGAAAAAAAGCCTTACTATACTATGTTGTTTTTTTTTAAGAAAAAAGCCTTACTATACTATGTCGTTTTTTTTAAAAGAAAAAAGCCTTACTATACTATGTCGTTTTTAAAGAAAAAAGGCTTACAATACTATGTCGTTTTTTAGGGAAAAAAAGCCTTACTATACTATGTCGTTTTTTAAGAAAAAAAAGCCTTACTATACTATGTCGTTTTTAAAGGAAAAAGACTTACTATACAGTGTGCCTGGTTTTCCGTCTCCTTGTACCCTAAGATCGGCTGGCCACCGATTCAGGATGTCCGCCGCCGCCTCTGGCCTGGCCTGGAGACAGCTGGGATTGGCTCCAGCATCCCCCGCTACCCTGATGAGGATAAAGCGGTTCAGAAAATGAGATGAGATGAGGCTTACTATACATGGTCAATTGTTTAAAGAAAAAGCCTTACTATACTATGTCGTTTTTTAAAGAAAAAAAGCCTTACTATACTATGTCGTTTTTTAAAGAAAAAAAGCCTTACTATACTATATCGATTTTTAAAGAAAAAAAGCCTTACTATACTATGTTGTTTTTTTTAAAGAAAAAAGCCTTACTATACTATGTCGTTTTTTTAAGAAAAAAGCCTTACTATACTATGTCGTTTTTTAAGAAAAAACCCTTACTATACTATGTCGTTTTTTAAGTTAAAAAGCCTTACTATACCATGTCGTTTTTAAGAAAAAAAAAGCCTTACTATACTGTGTCGTTTTTTTTTAAAGAAAAAAGCCTTACTATACTATGTCGTTTTTTTTTTAAAAAAAAAACCTTATTATACTATGTCGTTTTTAAGGAAAAAAGCCTTACTATACTATGTCGTTTTTAAGAAAAAAAAGCCTTACTATACTGTGTCGTTTTTTTTTAAGAAAAAAGCCTTACAATACTATGTCGTTTTTTAGGAAAAAAAGCCTTACTATACTATGTCGTTTTTTTTAAAGAAAAAAGCCTTACAATACTATGTCGTTTTTAAGAAAAAAAGCCTTACTATACTATGTCGTTTTTTTTAAAGAAAAAAAGCCTTACTATACTATGTCGTTTTTAAGAAAAAAAGCCTTACTATACTATGTCGTTTTTTTTAAAGAAAAAAGCCTTACAATACTATGTCGTTTTTTAGGAAAAAAAGCCTTACTATACTATGTCGTTTTTTAAGAAAAAAAGCCTTACTATACTATGTCGTTTTTAAGAAAAAAAGCCTTACTATACTATGTCGTTTTTTTTTAAAAGAAAAAAGCCTTACTATACTATGTCGTTTTTTTTAAAGAAAAAAGCCTTACTATACTATGTCGTTTTTTAAGAAAAATCCTTACTATATTATGTTGTTTTTTTAAAAGAAAAAAAGCCTTACTATACTATGTTGTTTTTTTTTAAGAAAAAAGCCTTACTATACTATGTCGTTTTTTTTAAAAGAAAAAAGCCTTACTATACTATGTCGTTTTTAAAGAAAAAAGGCTTACAATACTATGTCGTTTTTTAGGGAAAAAAAGCCTTACTATACTATGTCGTTTTTTAAGAAAAAAAAGCCTTACTATACTATGTCGTTTTTAAAGGAAAAAGACTTACTATACAGTGTGCCTGGTTTTCCGTCTCCTTGTACCCTAAGATCGGCTGGCCACCGATTCAGGATGTCCGCCGCCTCTGGCCTGGAGACAGCTGGGATTGGCTCCAGCATCCCCCGCTACCCTGATGAGGATAAAGCGGTTCAGAAAATGAGATGAGATGAGGCTTACTATACATGGTCAATTGTTTAAAGAAAAAGCCTTACTATACTATGTCGTTTTTTTTAAAAAAAAGCCTTACTTTACTATGTCGTTTTTTAAAGAAAAAAGCCTTACTATACTATGTCGTTTTTAAGAAAAAAAGCCTTACTATACTATGTCGTTTTTTAAGAAAAAAAGCCTTACTATACTATGTCGTTTTTAAGAAAAAAAGCCTTACTATACTATGTCGTTTTTTAAGAAAAAAAGCCTTACTATACTATGTCGTTTTTAAGAAAAAAAGCCTTACTATACTATGTCGTTTTTTAAGAAAAAAAGCCTTACTATACTATGTCGTTTTTTAAGAAAAAAAGCCTTACTATAATATGTCGTTTTTTAAGAAAAAAAGCCTTACTAAACATGGTCATTTTTAAGGAAAAAAGCCTTACTATACTATGTCGTTTTTTAAGAAAAAAAGCCTTACTATACTATGTCATTTTTTAAAGAAACAAGCTTTACTATACTATGTCGTTTTTTTAAGAAAAAAGCCTTACTATACTATGTCGTTTTTTTAAGAAAAAAGCCTTACTATACTATGTCGTTTTTTAAGAAAAAAAGCCTTACTATACTATGTCGTTTTTTAAGAAAAAAAGCCTTACTATACTATGTCATTTTTTAAAGAAACAAGCTTTACTATACTATGTCGTTTTTTTAAGAAAAAAGCCTTACTATGCTATGTCGTTTTTTTAAGAAAAAAGCCTTACTATACTATGTCGTTTTTTAAGAAAAAAAGCCTTACTATACTATGTCGTTTTTTAAGAAAAAAAGCCTTAGTATACTATGTCATTTTTTAAAGAAACAAGCTTTACTATACTATGTCGTTTTTTTAAGAAAAAAGCCTTACTATACTATGACGTTTTTTTAAGAAAAAAGCCTTACTATACTATGTCGTTTTTTAAGTAAAAAAGCCTTACTATACTATGTCGTTTTTTAAAGAAAAAAGCCTTACTATACTATGTCGTTTTTTAAAGAAAAAAAGCCTTACTATACTATGTCATTTTTTAAAGAAAAAAAGCCTTACTATACTATATCGATTTTTAAAGAAAAAAACCCTTACTATACTATGTTGTTTTTTTAAAAGAAAAAAAGCCTTACTATACTATGTCGTTTTTTTAAGAAAAAAGCCTTACTATACTATGTCGTTTTTTAAGAAAAAACCCTTACTATACTATGTCGTTTTTTAAGTTAAAAAGCCTTACTATACTATGTCGTTTTTAAGAAAAAAAAGCCTTACTATACTGTGTCATTTTTTTTTAAAGAAAAAAGCCTTACTATACTATGTCGTTTTTTTTTTAAAGAAAAAAGCCTTATTATAGTATGTCGTTTTTAAGGAAAAAAGCCTTACTATACTATGTCGTTTTTAAGAAAAAAAAGCCTTACTATACTGTGTCGTTTTTTTTAAAGAAAAAAGCCTTAAAATACTATGTCGTTTTTTAGGAAAAAAAGCCTTACTATACTATGTCGTTTTTTTTAAAGAAAAAAGCCTTACAATACTATGTCGTTTTTTAGGAAAAAAAGCCTTACTATACTATGTCATTTTTTAAGAAAAAAAGCCTTACTATACTATGTCGTTTTTAAGAAAAAAAGCCTTACTATACTATGTCGTTTTTTTTTAAAGAAAAAAGCCTTACTATACTATGTCGTTTTTTAAGAAAAATCCTTACTATATTATGTTGTTTTTTTAAAAGAAAAAAAGCCTTACTATACTATGTTGTTTTTTTAAAAGAAAAAAAGCCTTACTATACTATGTTGTTTTTTTTTAAGAAAAAAGCCTTACTATACATGGTCATTTTTAAGGAAAAAAGCCTTACTATACTATGTCGTTTTTTAAGAAAAAAAGCCTTACTATACTATGTCATTTTTTAAAGAAACAAGCTTTACTATACTATGTCGTTTTTTTAAGAAAAAAGCCTTACTATACTATGTTGTTTTTTTTTTAAAGAAAAAAGCCTTACTATACTATGTCGTTTTTTTTTTAAAGAAAAAAGCCTTACTATACTATGTCGTTTTTTAAGAAAAATCCTTACTATATTATGTTGTTTTTTTAAAAGAAAAAAAGCCTTACTATACTATGTTGTTTTTTTTTAAGAAAAAAGCCTTACTATACATGGTCATTTTTAAGGAAAAAAGCCTTACTATACTATGTCGTTTTTTAAGAAAAAAAGCCATACTATACTATGTCGTTTTTTAAGAAAAAAAGCCTTACTATACTATGTCATTTTTTAAAGAAACAAGCTTTACTATACTATGTCGTTTTTTTAAGAAAAAAGCCTTACTATACCATGTCGTTTTTTTAAGAAAAAAGCCTTACCATACTATGTCGTTTTTTAAGTAAAAAAGCCTTACTATACTATGTCGTTTTTTAAAGAAAAAAAGCCTTACTATACTATATCGATTTTTAAAGAAAAAAAGCCTTACTATACTATGTTGTTTTTAAAGAAAAAAGCCTTACTATACTATGTCGTTTTTTTAAGAAAAAAGCCTTACTATACTATGTCGTTTTTTAAGAAAAAACCCTTACTATACTATGTCGTTTTTTAAGTTAAAAAGCCTTACTATACTATGTCGTTTTTAAGAAAAAAAAGCCTTACTATACTGTGTCGTTTTTTTTTAAAGAAAAAAGCCTTACTATACTATGTCGTTTTTTTTTTTAAAGAAAAAAGCCTTATTATAGTATGTCGTTTTTAAGGAAAAAAGCCTTACTATACTATGTCGTTTTTAAGAAAAAAAAGCCTTACTATACTGTGTCGTTTTTTTTAAAGAAAAAAGCCTTACAATACTATGTCGTTTTTTAGGAAAAAAAGCCTTACTATACTATGTCGTTTTTTTTAAAGAAAAAAGCCTTACAATACTATGTCGTTTTTTAGGAAAAAAAAGCCTTACTATACTATGTCGTTTTTAAGAAAAAAAGCCTTACTATACTATGTCGTTTTTTTTTTTAAAGAAAAAAGCCTTACTATACTATGTCGTTTTTTTTTAAAGAAAAAAGCCTTACTATACTATGTCGTTTTTTAAGAAAAATCCTTACTATATTATGTTGTTTTTTAAAAGAAAAAAAGCCTTACTATACTATGTTGTTTTTTTTTAAGAAAAAAGCCTTACTATACTATGTCGTTTTTTTTAAAAGAAAAAAGCCTTACTATACTATGTCGTTTTTAAAGAAAAAAGGCTTACAATACTATGTCGTTTTTTAGGGAAAAAAAGCCTTACTATACTATGTCGTTTTTTAAGAAAAAAAAGCCTTACTATACTATGTCGTTTTTAAAGGAAAAAGACTTACTATACAGTGTGCCTGGTTTTCCGTCTCCTTGTACCCTAAGATCGGCTGGCCACCGATTCAGGATGTCCGCCGCCGCCTCTGGCCTGGCCTGGAGACAGCTGGGATTGGCTCCAGCATCCCCCGCTACCCTGATGAGGATAAAGCGGTTCAGAAAATGAGATGAGATGAGGCTTACTATACATGGTCAATTGTTTAAAGAAAAAGCCTTACTATACTATGTCGTTTTTTAAAGAAAAAAAGCCTTACTATACTATGTCGTTTTTTAAAGAAAAAAAGCCTTACTATACTATATCGATTTTTAAAGAAAAAAAGCCTTACTATACTATGTTGTTTTTTTTAAAGAAAAAAGCCTTACTATACTATGTCGTTTTTTTAAGAAAAAAGCCTTACTATACTATGTCGTTTTTTAAGAAAAAACCCTTACTATACTATGTCGTTTTTTAAGTTAAAAAGCCTTACTATACCATGTCGTTTTTAAGAAAAAAAAAGCCTTACTATACTGTGTCGTTTTTTTTTAAAGAAAAAAGCCTTACTATACTATGTCGTTTTTTTTTTAAAAAAAAAACCTTATTATACTATGTCGTTTTTAAGGAAAAAAGCCTTACTATACTATGTCGTTTTTAAGAAAAAAAAGCCTTACTATACTGTGTCGTTTTTTTTTAAGAAAAAAGCCTTACAATACTATGTCGTTTTTTAGGAAAAAAAGCCTTACTATACTATGTCGTTTTTTTTAAAGAAAAAAGCCTTACAATACTATGTCGTTTTTAAGAAAAAAAGCCTTACTATACTATGTCGTTTTTTTTAAAGAAAAAAAGCCTTACTATACTATGTCGTTTTTAAGAAAAAAAGCCTTACTATACTATGTCGTTTTTTTTAAAGAAAAAAGCCTTACAATACTATGTCGTTTTTTAGGAAAAAAAGCCTTACTATACTATGTCGTTTTTTAAGAAAAAAAGCCTTACTATACTATGTCGTTTTTAAGAAAAAAAGCCTTACTATACTATGTCGTTTTTTTTTAAAAGAAAAAAGCCTTACTATACTATGTCGTTTTTTTTAAAGAAAAAAGCCTTACTATACTATGTCGTTTTTTAAGAAAAATCCTTACTATATTATGTTGTTTTTTTAAAAGAAAAAAAGCCTTACTATACTATGTTGTTTTTTTTTAAGAAAAAAGCCTTACTATACTATGTCGTTTTTTTTAAAAGAAAAAAGCCTTACTATACTATGTCGTTTTTAAAGAAAAAAGGCTTACAATACTATGTCGTTTTTTAGGGAAAAAAAGCCTTACTATACTATGTCGTTTTTTAAGAAAAAAAACCCTTACTATACTATGTCGTTTTTTAAGAAAAAAAGCCTTACTATACTATGTCGTTTTTTAAGAAAAAAAGCCTTACTATACTATGTCGTTTTTTTAAGAAAAAAAGCCTTACTATACATGGTCATTTTTAAGGAAAAAAGCCTTACTATACTATGTCATTTTTTAAAGAAACAAGCTTTACTATACTATGACGTTTTTTTAAGAAAAAAGCCTTACTATACTATGTCGTTTTTTTAAGAAAAAAGCCTTACTATACTATGTCGTTTTTTAAGAAAAAAAGCCTTACTATACTATGTCGTTTTTTAAGAAAAAAAGCCTTACTATACTATGTCATTTTTTAAAGAAACAAGCTTTACTATACTATGTCGTTTTTTTAAGAAAAAAGCCTTACTATACCATGTCGTTTTTTTAAGACAAAAGCCTTACTATACTATGTCGTTTTTTTTTAAAGAAAAAAGCCTTACTATACTATGTTGTTTTTAAAGAAAAAAGGCTTACAATACTATGTCGTTTTTTAGGGAAAAAAAAGCCTTACGATACTATGTCGTTTTTTTAAGAAAAAAAACCCTTACTATACTATGTCGTTTTTTAGGGAAAAAAAGCCTTACTATACTATGTCGTTTTTTAAGAAAAAAAAGCCTTACTATACTATGTCGTTTTTTAAGAAAAATCCTTAATATATTATGTTGTTTTTTTAAAAGAAAAAAAGCCTTACTATACTATGTTGGTTTTTTTTAAGAAAAAAGCCTTACTATACTATGTCATTGTTTTTAAAAGAAAAAAGCCTTACTATACTATGTCGTTTTTAAAGAAAAAAGGCTTACAATACTATGTCGTTTTTTAGGGAAAAAAAGCCTTACTATACTATGTCGTTTTTTAAGAAAAAAAACCCTTACTATACTATGTCGTTTTTTAAGAAAAAAAGCCTTACTATACTATGTCGTTTTTTAAGAAAAAAAGCCTTACTATACATGGTCATTTTTAAGGAAAAAAGCCTTACTATACTATGTCATTTTTTAAAGAAACAAGCTTTACTATACTATGTCGTTTTTTTAAGAAAAAAGCCTTACTATAATATGTCGTTTTTTTAAGAAAAAAGCCTTACTATACTATGTCGTTTTTTAAGAAAAAAAGCCTTACTATACTATGTCATTTTTTAAAGAAACAAGCTTTACTATACTATGTCGTTTTTTTAAGAAAAAAGCCTTACTATACTATGTCGTTTTTTTTAAGACAAAAGCCTTACTATACTATGTCGTTTTTTTTAAAGAAAAAAGCCTTACTATACTATGTCGTTTTTTAGGGAAAAAAAGCCTTACTATACTATGTCGTTTTTTAAGAAAAAAAAGCCTTACTATACTATGTCGTTTTTTAAGAAAAAAAACCCTTACTATACTATGTCGTTTTTAAGAAAAAAAAGCCTTACTATACTGTGTCGTTTTTTTTTAAAGAAAAAAGCCTTACTATACTATGTCGTTTTTTTTTTTAAAGAAAAAAGCCTTATTATAGTATGTCGTTTTTAAGGAAAAAAGCCTTACTATACTATGTCGTTTTTAAGAAAAAAAAGCCTTACTATACTGTGTCGTTTTTTTTAAAGAAAAAAGCCTTACAATACTATGTCGTTTTTTAGGAAAAAAAGCCTTACTATACTATGTCGTTTTTTTTAAAGAAAAAAGCCTTACAATACTATGTCGTTTTTTAGGAAAAAAAAGCCTTACTATACTATGTCGTTTTTTAAGAAAAAAAGCCTTACTATACTATGTCGTTTTTAAGAAAAAAAGCCTTACTATACTATGTCGTTTTTTTTTTTAAAGAAAAAAGCCTTACTATACTATGTCGTTTTTTTTTAAAGAAAAAAGCCTTACTATACTATGTCGTTTTTTAAGAAAAATCCTTACTATATTATGTTGTTTTTTAAAAGAAAAAAAGCCTTACTATACTATGTTGTTTTTTTTTAAGAAAAAAGCCTTACTATACTATGTCGTTTTTTTTTAAAGAAAAAAGCCTTACTATACTATGTCGTTTTTAAAGAAAAAAGGCTTACAATACTATGTCGTTTTTTAGGGAAAAAAAGCCTTACTATACTATGTCGTTTTTTAAGAAAAAAAAGCCTTACTATACTATGTCGTTTTTAAAGGAAAAAGACTTACTATACAGTGTGCCTGGTTTTCCGTCTCCTTGTACCCTAAGATCGGCTGGCCACCGATTCAGGATGTCCGCCGCCGCCTCTGGCCTGGCCTGGAGACAGCTGGGATTGGCTCCAGCATCCCCCGCTACCCTGATGAGGATAAAGCGGTTCAGAAAATGAGATGAGATGAGGCTTACTATACATGGTCAATTGTTTAAAGAAAAAGCCTTACTATACTATGTCGTTTTTTAAAGAAAAAAAGCCTTACTATACTATGTCGTTTTTTAAAGAAAAAAAAAGCCTTACTATACTATATCGATTTTTAAAGAAAAAAAGCCTTACTATACTATGTTGTTTTTTTTAAAGAAAAAAGCCTTACTATACTATGTCGTTTTTTTAAGAAAAAAGCCTTACTATACTATGTCGTTTTTTAAGAAAAAACCCTTACTATACTATGTCGTTTTTTAAGTTAAAAAGCCTTACTATACCATGTCGTTTTTAAGAAAAAAAAAGCCTTACTATACTGTGTCGTTTTTTTTTAAAGAAAAAAGCCTTACTATACTATGTCGTTTTTTTTTTAAAAAAAAAACCTTATTATACTATGTCGTTTTTAAGGAAAAAAGCCTTACTATACTATGTCGTTTTTTTTAAAGAAAAAAAGCCTTACTATACTATGTCGTTTTTAAGAAAAAAAGCCTTACTATACTATGTCGTTTTTTTTAAAGAAAAAAGCCTTACAATACTATGTCGTTTTTTAGGAAAAAAAGCCTTACTATACTATGTCGTTTTTTAAGAAAAAAAGCCTTACTATACTATGTCGTTTTTAAGAAAAAAAGCCTTACTATACTATGTCGGTTTTTTTTAAAGAAAAAAGCCTTACTATACTATGTCGTTTTTTTTAAAGAAAAAAGCCTTACTATACTATGTCGTTTTTTAAGAAAAATCCTTACTATATTATGTTGTTTTTTTAAAAGAAAAAAAGCCTTACTATACTATGTTGTTTTTTTTTAAGAAAAAAGCCTTACTATACTATGTCGTTTTTTTTAAAAGAAAAAAGCCTTACTATACTATGTCGTTTTTAAAGAAAAAAGGCTTACAATACTATGTCGTTTTTTAGGGAAAAAAAGCCTTACTATACTATGTCGTTTTTTAAGAAAAAAAACCCTTACTATACTATGTCGTTTTTTAAGAAAAAAAGCCTTACTATACTATGTCGTTTTTTAAGAAAAAAAGCCTTACTATACTATGTCGTTTTTTTAAGAAAAAAAGCCTTACTATACATGGTCATTTTTAAGGAAAAAAGCCTTACTATACTATGTCATTTTTTAAAGAAACAAGCTTTACTATACTATGTCGTTTTTTTAAGAAAAAAGCCTTACTATACTATGTCGTTTTTTTAAGAAAAAAGCCTTACTATACTATGTCGTTTTTTAAGAAAAAAAGCCTTACTATACTATGTCGTTTTTTAAGAAAAAAAGCCTTACTATACTATGTCATTTTTTAAAGAAACAAGCTTTACTATACTATGTCGTTTTTTTAAGAAAAAAGCCTTACTATACCATGTCGTTTTTTTAAGACAAAAGCCTTACTATACTATGTCGTTTTTTTTTAAAGAAAAAAGCCTTACTATACTATGTTGTTTTTAAAGAAAAAAGGCTTACAATACTATGTCGTTTTTTAGGGAAAAAAAAGCCTTACGATACTATGTCGTTTTTTTAAGAAAAAAAACCCTTACTATACTATGTCGTTTTTTAGGGAAAAAAAGCCTTACTATACTATGTCGTTTTTTAAGAAAAAAAAGCCTTACTATACTATGTCGTTTTTTAAGAAAAATCCTTAATATATTATGTTGTTTTTTTAAAAGAAAAAAAGCCTTACTATACTATGTTGGTTTTTTTTAAGAAAAAAGCCTTACTATACTATGTCATTGTTTTTAAAAGAAAAAAGCCTTACTATACTATGTCGTTTTTAAAGAAAAAAGGCTTACAATACTATGTCGTTTTTTAGGGAAAAAAAGCCTTACTATACTATGTCGTTTTTTAAGAAAAAAAACCCTTACTATACTATGTCGTTTTTTAAGAAAAAAAGCCTTACTATACTATGTCGTTTTTTAAGAAAAAAAGCCTTACTATACATGGTCATTTTTAAGGAAAAAAGCCTTACTATACTATGTCATTTTTTAAAGAAACAAGCTTTACTATACTATGTCGTTTTTTTAAGAAAAAAGCCTTACTATAATATGTCGTTTTTTTAAGAAAAAAGCCTTACTATACTATGTCGTTTTTTAAGAAAAAAAGCCTTACTATACTATGTCATTTTTTAAAGAAACAAGCTTTACTATACTATGTCGTTTTTTTAAGAAAAAAGCCTTACTATACTATGTCGTTTTTTTTAAGACAAAAGCCTTACTATACTATGTCGTTTTTTTTAAAGAAAAAAGCCTTACTATACTATGTCGTTTTTAAAGAAAAAAGGCTTACAATACTATGTCGTTTTTTAGGGAAAAAAAGCCTTACTATACTATGTCGTTTTTTAAGAAAAAAAAGCCTTACTATACTATGTCGTTTTTTAAGAAAAAAAACCCTTACTATACTATGTCGTTTTTTAGGGAAAAAAGCCTTACTATACTATGTCGTTTTTTAAGAAAAAAAAAGCCTTACTATACTATGTCGTTTTTTAAGAAAAAAAAAAGCCTTACTATACTATGTCGTTTTTTAAGAAAAAAAAACCTTACTATACTATGTCGTTTTTTAAGGGAAAAAAAGCCTTACTCTACTATGTCTTTTTTTTAAGAAAAAAAGCCTTACAATACTATGTTGTTTTTTAAGAAAAAAAGCCTTACTATACTATGTCGTTTTTAAAGAAAAAAAGCCTTACTATACTATGTCGTTTTTTAAGAAAAAAAAGCCTTACTATACTATGTCGTTTTTAAAGAAAAAAAGCCTTACTATACTATGTCGTTTTTTTTTCAAAGAAAAAAGCTTTACTATACTATGTCGTTTTTTTTTTTTTTTAAAAAGCCTTACTATACTATGTCGTTTTTAAGTAAAAAAGCCTTACTATACTATGTCGTTTTTTAAGAAAAAAAGCCTTACTATACTATGTCGTTTTTTAAGAAAAAAAGCCTTACTATACATGGTCATTTTTAAGGAAAAAAGCCTTACTATACTATGTCATTTTTTAAAGAAACAAGCTTTACTATACTATGTCGTTTTTTTAAGAAAAAAGCCTTACTATACTATGTCGTTTTTTTAAGAAAAAAGCCTTACTATACTATGTCGTTTTTTAAGAAAAAAAGCCTTACTATACTATGTCGTTTTTTAAGAAAAAAAGCCTTACTATACTATGTCATTTTTTTAAAGAAACAAGCTTTACTATACTATGTCGTTTTTTTAAGAAAAAAGCCTTACTATACTATGTCGTTTTTTTAAGACAAAAGCCTTACTATACTATGTCGTTTTTTTTAAAGAAAAAAGCCTTACTATACTATGTCGTTTTTAAAGAAAAAAGGCTTACAATACTATGTCGTTTTTTAGGGAAAAAAAAGCCTTACTATACTGTCGTTTTTTAAGAAAAAAAAGCCTTACTATACTATGTCGTTTTTTAAGAAAAAAAACCCTTACTATACTATGTCGTTTTTTAGGGAAAAAAAGCCTTACTATACTATGTCGTTTTTTTTAAAAAAAAAGCTTTACTATACTATGTCGTTTTTTAAGAAAAAAAAAGCCTTACTATACTATGTCGTTTTTTAAGAAAAAAAAAGCCTTACTATACTATGTCGTTTTTTAAGGGAAAAAAAGCCTTACTCTACTATGTCTTTTTTTAAAGAAAAAAAGCCTTACAATACTATGTCGTTTTTTAAGAAAAAAAGCCTTACTATACTATGTCGTTTTTAAAGAAAAAAAGCCTTACTATACTATGTCGTTTTTTAAGAAAAAAAAGCCTTACTATACTATGTCGTTTTTAAAGAAAAAAAGCCTTACTATACTATGTCGTTTTTTTTTCAAAGAAAAAAGCTTTACTATACTATGTCGTTTTTTAAGAAAAATCCTTACTATATTATGTCTTTTTTTTTATAAAGAAAAAAAGCCTTACTATACTATGTCGTTTTTAAGGGAAAAAAAGCCTTACTATACTATGTCGTTTTTTAAGAAAAAAAAGCCTTACTATACTATGTCGTTTTTTAAAGAAAAAAATCCTTACTATACTATGTCGTTTTTTAACAAAAAAAAGCCTTATTATACTATGTTTTTTTAAAGAAAAAAAGCCTTACTATACTATGTCGTTTTTTAAGAAAAAAAAGCCTTACTATACTATGTCGTTTTTAAGGGGAAAAAAAGCCTTACTATACTATGCCGTTTTTTTTAAGAAAAAAGCCTTACTATACTATGTAATTTTTTAAGAAAAAAAGCCTTGCTATACTATGTCGTTTTTAAGAAAAAAAGCCTTACTATACTATGTCATATTTTAAGAAAAAAAGCCTTACTATACTATGTCGTTTTTAAGAAAAAAATGCCTTACTATACTATGTCGTTTTTTAAGAAAAAAAGCCTTACTATACTTTGTCGTTTTTTAAGAGAAAAAGCCTTACGATACATGTTCGTTTTTTTATTTTAAGCCTTACTATACATGGTAATGTTTTTATGAAAAGAAAAAGCCTTACTATACATGGTATTTTTTTATGAAAAAAAGCTTTACTATACATCGTCATTAAAAATAAATAGATAAAAGCCTTACATTTAGGGGTGTCAGTAGGTTCTGAAGAGACTGGTCAGGGGTCTCGAGTTTTCTGCCTGGAGGAGCGAAAGATGATCATTAATATAGTAAACAAGCAATTAAAAAATTATTCTCAAATAAACATACCCATGCTAACCCAATTAACTGGGAAAAAAACACTTTAGGGTCACCTTTTCGTTGTTCCTGTTGCCTTACCAAATTTGATGATCGTGCAACTCAGTCTCCAAACAAAGATGGCCGACTGATAGCCACAGACAGATTCATAAATGCGAGAGAAATAAATATCTAATACGTATAGAAAAAAAAGGACGATTGGATTGCGTGTATAAGGAATCTTTATAGTTGCGTTTTTGATATGGAGCAGGTGATATCTAGCCTAGCAGCTCCACATGATTTTTATGTACAAAATAAACAAGACCTGACCCCGATTGTCCACCCGAAACAAAGGCTACCAACACAAAAATGTCCATTTTAGAAATAAAGAAAAAAGACATGGAGTTACTATATTATATATATTAACAACAATTAGGAGAGGGAATTTATCGTAGCCGCTCTTTTTACTGATATTTTTGTTACGGGTGGAAACGATGCAAAATAATGACTAATGTTGATAAACAAAGGAATTTTTTTCATGTCCAAAAAATAAAAAATAAACAAAAAAGAAGAGCAATACTTGATACATTAACGGGAAAAAGTTGGAATTAATGCCTCACAATTTTGGTGAATCGATCATAATCGATATTAATAAAGCCCTTTCCTACAACTAGGCAAAAAAGCTGATTCTGCACAATGATATGAATCCAATTCTTAACTCATTGGCTGCCATTGACCGCAATAGACGTCCAATCTAATTGCACAATGATTTATATGTCACCTCAGTAAGGTTCGCCAATGACAGTGATAGATGTCCATTGACAACAAGTAGTAATAGTGAACATGTTTTTTTTTTTTTAATTTAAAATAATGAAAGAAAAATATACTATTCTATTAACCATTTTTTAAATTTAATTCCTACTTTAAACAACTGAGCTGTTGATTGTCGTCAACGGCAGCCAATAAACTGAGACGATTCACCAAGATGTTGTATGCTAAAACCTGCATCCCATAAAAGGCCAATTAAAGAACGACTCCATCTTTTGGACACGTGGCCAGTCAACCCATCAAAAAAAAAAAAAAAAAAAAAAAAAACGAGCGCCATCAAAACACGTTCGATCCATTTCTTCAATTTAGAGCGTCTGCCACCAGACTTAGAAGATCCTGCTTGAGCGTGTCGACGCAGTCGGCCCCCCCGGCCGCCTCTCGCAGGCATTCGGCGGCCTGGCGGGCCGAAAAGGGCGAGCGCCGCCCGCCCAGCAACAGCAACAGGCAAGCCCGACGCAGTGCTGGGTAGCTGTAGCGCTGCGCGAAGCGGTACACCTCCGGCAAGAGGGCGGCGGCACTGCCTCCTGCCACGCCCCCTTCCTCCGGGTGCGCCGAGCTTTTC
This sequence comes from Stigmatopora argus, assembly GCF_051989625.1. NCBI lineage: Eukaryota > Metazoa > Chordata > Actinopteri > Syngnathiformes > Syngnathidae > Stigmatopora > Stigmatopora argus. The sequence goes on from NC_135400.1 coordinate 10,330,666, forward strand.
GACGGCGACTTCTCGTTCAGACTTTTTGTCGGGCAGATGGTATCCGATTCGTCGGTTTCCACGGTCTTCTCTAAAAGAGGCTTCAGTTGCAGCTGAACGCACGTCAGATCCAGCTCGGACGTCCTGCTGGCGAGGTGCTCCTCCACGGTCGCTCCGACCATTTCCGGCGTGGGCGCGGCGCTTTCGGAAAGAAGTCCAGCCACGCAGAGCTCCTCCAGTTCCCCCTTCAGGTCCGTGGCGAGGAATCGGCACGCTCCCACCATGGCGGCGCCTAACGGAGAATCTTGGAAGGTGGTCCGCTCCGGGCGGCAGGATGCCAAGCCGTCCAAAAAGCAGCACTTCTCCGCCCGCTCGGACGCCGCCGGCCGGCACCCGTGGAGGTAGTGGAGCACGGGCGCCAGCGAGCCTCGTGTCACGTCTTTGATCCGGAGGGCTTCTGGGGAGCTGGCCTCGCTGAAGGCGCCGTTGAGCATAGCCCGGAAGTACTCGGAGCCGGACTCGTCGCCGCCCACGGCGTCCCTGTTGGCCGGCACCTCCGCCCCGTCGTCCAGGAGGAGCGTTAGGTCAAAGTCGGACGCGGCGTATGGGCAGATGTCGGCGTGGCGGGGCTTTTTGGAGGGAGGAGGGGCGGCCCGGTCGGAGTTGCCGGGCGGAGTCGGGCGCCCGGCGGCGGGCGGAGACGCCGCGCTGGACACCAGCGGGGTCAGGCAGCCGATCAGGAGCGAGAAGTAGAGCGAGTGATGCGGCGACTCGGGCCAGGCGGAGAGAAGACGTTGACATTCGGGAGTGTGGGAGTCGGCGTCGGAATTGTGGCGGCAATTCAGCGGCTGCAGGGCCAAGAGGAGGCCGCCGGAATCCAGGAGGAGTTTTCGCAACAGGGGCTTGTTGCTGACAAGAAAAAAGGAAATTGAGTACGTTTGCGCGCACGCTCACTAAAAATTGAACCCATCTTTGTTATGAATTTTACATGAATGCAGTTATAGTTAAACATTCACTGGTTGTTTAGTGAATGCTCACATTTGGCTCACGTTCAGAATTAATTTTTGCCAAGAACATTCAGTGTTTGACAAAAAAAACAAGACTTAAAGCGCATCGACAAAACGTCCTATTTTGGAAGGGAACTTACCTGCTGATCAAAGGCAGGGAGAGCGCGCAGTTGACTCGGTCCGCCTCAGAGCCCGAAAGCATGACGTGCGCGAGGATGCCGGCGCCGAACGACGACTCGCACTGGATGTGCAGATTGTTGAGGAGAGTCACACCTGCGCAAAAGGACACAACGATTAACTGTAACGCACCTCACATAAACAACATGGAAACGACGGTGAGACGCGTCCCGTACATGGTGACTGGGATGGGCTAGCGCAGGGGTCGGGAACCTTTTTGACGAAGAGAGCCATAAACAATTCATATTTTCTAATGTTATTCCTTGAGAGCCATACTCCGAATTTAAAAGTCAAAATACATGTAAATGGGTGTCTTTTATTTGAGTAATTTCACCACTTAAGTGAAAAAAAAGAATACTTTTGACAACATTCTTATGCAGTTGCTAATCAATGAGAGTATGCATTCTAGCAGAGTCTAATGCAAAAAAAAGAAGACTAAAGCAGCACTGGACATAGTATCTCAGTTCTGTCACCAGCGGGTTCCATATTTTAGCTCACAGATTAGCGAAGAGCCAGATGCACCCATCGAAAGAGCCACATGTGGCTCCCGAGCCATAGGTTCCCTACCCCTGGGCTAGCGCATCCTATTGAATGGGCATCTATTGCCGTCAATGGCAGCTAAAGAGCTAAATGTTTTTTTTAAATTAATCAACGACAACAACAAAAACAGCAATGTTTAAATTTCTTTTTTCCTTTAAAATATTTTTCATTAAAAAAAATTTTTCTTACCGAGCTGTTTGACTTTGGCACGAACGCGTTCTTGCCGCCGCTCGCCGCCGTCGTCGCTCTGGCAGAGTACGTGGTGGATGAGGGCCACGGCGCCGCCGCGGACCAGCGCCCGCAGACAGCCGGGGTTGCAGCTCAGGCGGCAGAGCAGACGAAAGCAGCGCCCGCTGGGGTCCCGGTGCTGGCCCAGGTAGCGCAGCAGTCCCCACATGGTGCCCCAGGTCATCAGGGCGGGGCATGGCTCGGCCGCGTGAGAGAAGCGCGACAGCAGCAGCAGGACCGGCGACTCGGGCGTCCAGGGCTCGGGGTGGTACGGGTGGCGGTAAGCGAATGGTCGCGGCGCCGACGGAGGCGTGTCCGCCGCCGGCTTGGCCGACGGAGAGACGGCCCCGGGCGTCCGTGGCCGCCGCCGGTGTGGCGAGGAGAACTTGGCTTTGCAGGAATTGAGAGCTTCTTTCTTTGAGGTAGCGGCGTCGGGGGGAGTGCACGGTTTCAACGGGGCGAGGCAGTCGGCGTTCGGGGAGCTTTGGGCGGGGGGCGAGGCCCAGTCGGTTTCGGCGCTGTTCGAGGAGTCCAGTAAGTCCTCTTCGCTGGAAATCATACCCTCGGATAGCAGCCATGACCTGCGCTCAATCGCAAATATTTGTCAGCAATGGTAAATATTTTCGTTCATTTTTTAATTTAAAAAAAGTATGTTTTCTTCAAATGTGATTTCATGGTTCCCTTTCTTAAATAAAAAAACAAAAAGGATAAAGTAAATATGTTTTTGTTATTTTAATCAATTTTTATGGGAAAAAACCCACTGGAAATATTCTTTTTTTTCTCCTGATTAATGGTTTACATTATTTTTAAATCTAAAAAAGCACTCACAAAAAATTCAAAAACAATAAAAAGTCCCTGATTTTTGTAATTAAATAGCAGATAATGATCTTAACATATGAACCGATTGACTGATTGCAAAGGGTGGTGATGAGTGGACCATCAAAATAATCATTTGTGACAGCCACATCTGATAAAGCAGTCATTTTTAATGAGTTTATAAAATGACCGCATGTACTGCTAACGAAGCAAAAGGCTTGTGATTTTTTTTTTAGGACAAAAATTGTTAGAAATTTTAAATCAATATTTTAAGAAACTGGTTTCAGTCATTTAATCAGTAAATACCTTAGCCTACGTATGAACCCAGTGGTCACCCATGCAAATCGTTTTTGGAATCCACTTTTGCATAATAAAAGTTTCTTTCTTAAATAAGGCAGAAATAAAGAGTGGTATGTGGTACCTGAGTCTGAGGAAGCTGGAAGACCCTTGTTCTCTGCCGCCCTCTTCCTTCTTGCAGTCCTCGAAAGGCGCAAAGTCAAAGGAGTCCAAGCAGGACGGCGGCATTAAGTCGCTTTTAGCCGCCCCCGAAGAAGCGCCCCCGCCGGCCGCCGCGTCCGCCTTGTCGCCGGCGGTGAGCGCCACCAGCCGAGCCACCATCAGGGGGACCAGCCCCAACTCCTGCAGCTGCTCCACGGCCGACTCGTCGAACACAAAGTCCACGCACGCCAGGATGGCGAACCGTGCCAGGGGGTGCCGCGGGTGCTCTGCCAAAAAGCCCACCAGAACCTCTAACCCGCCGCTCTCCTTCACCTTGGCGCGGTTGACCGCCTCCTTGCAGCACAGGCACAGCGCCTTGAAGAAGACCCCCGATCTGTGGGGGTCCTTCTTGGCCTCCGCGGTGAACTTGGGGATGACGTCGAGGGAGCCCACCAAGGGTCGCAGGCACCCTTGCGAGCACAGGTTGGCGAGCGTCTTCAGCGCCAGCTCCTCTAACGACTTCCCAGATTCTCCGGAGACCACCGCGCCCAGCTGGGCAAGGACCACCGAGCGGGACGCCGCCCGGGCGCATTCGGGGCCGCAGCCTCGGGTGAGCTCGTGGAGAGTCCTTAAGGCGGCCCGCCTCAAGGCTGGGGGGTACTCTGGGGAGATGAAGGGGGCGACGGCCGACAGGGCACCCTGGGTGAGCAGAGACAGGCGGTTGGCCGGAGTCTCCGACAGGTAGAGGAGGGCCCGCGAGGCCGACTGGGCGCACTCCAGCTTGGGGCAGGCGTCTTTGGGCGGCGTGGGGGTGGGCGAGGACGGGCTTGATGGCAGAGACATGCACAGGAGGAGTAGAGGAATACCACCTGGACAGGAACAAGGTGCCACAATTTTTGGTACGAATTGGAGAATTTACATATGAGGTACTGCTTTATTTACGAAATTTTGAAGTTACGGAAAAAGTTCTGGAACCAATTAATTTTTTAAGTAGAGCTACGATTGCAGTTCCTATGTAAATTGCACTATTAACTGCTGAAATACTGCATTGTTTTTTTTTTAAATTGGAAATGAATTGGAAATTTAGAGCTATTTAAAATAGATGAAATGTTTTTTTCCATTTGTTTTTTATTTATATTTCTGATTTAATATGAAAAGTGAAATAAACTTATATTTAGTTTTTAATTTGAAAATTGTATTTGTATTTTTTGTTTAGTATTTCGTATTTTGTCTATTTTTAAGTTTAACTGAATACGAATAAGAGAATATCAATTTGTATTTTAATTATATTTCTGATTTAATAGGAAAAGTGAAATAAGCTTATAATTAGTTTTTAATTTGAAAATGTTTGTATTTTTTAACTATTTGTTTAGTATTTTGTATTTTGTTTTTTGTCTATTTTAAGTTTAACTGAATACGAATTAGAGAATATCAATTTGTTTTTAAATTATATTTTTGATTTAATATGAAAAGTGAAATAAGCTTATATTTAGTTTTTAATTTGAAAATGTTGTTTGTATTTTTTAACTATTTGTTTAGCATTTAGTATTTTGTCTATTTTTAAGTTTCACTGAATACAAATAAGAGAACATCAATTTGTTTTTTTAATGAGAACAAAATATTTTAACTCCACTGCCATTGATGGACGATAATTACTGTTCAAATCAGTTTCTTTGATGTTGCTTTTTTTTAATAGATAAAATAATTTAAAATTGAAACAAAAAAATAGATCTCAAAAGAAAATTCGGTATTTAGGATTTTTTTTTTACATCGACATATTTAAAATATATAGATTTTAATTCCATTTTGGCCACTTTTTTGCAATTTTCCTAAAATTCCACAAGGCATTTGTTGTCTAGCTGGGCAGGTAACCAGAATATTTTGTATGTAGAGCCAGGCATTCGTAAGTAGAAGTACCACTGTATTTGGACAATTTTGAGGTCTCCAATGTCTCTAAACAATGAATTAAAATTTGACTCATTTGATCATTAGTTTCATCTCAATACAGCGCTTACAGCTGAAGGCTTGAAAACTCACCCGCCGAATGGATGAGTGCCGAGTTCTCCGAGTCCATGGCGAGATTCCCCAAAGCCCGCGCAGCTCTGTTCTGGATGGTCTCATGGGCCACATTCCTCTTCATCACGTCCACTAAGACAGCGAGGACATTTGTCAAGTGTCAACTATTTCCCTACACAAAAAAATCCATCTGAAAACAACACTCACCGACAATACTGATTCCGTCGAGCTTGCGAACCTATGTTGGAAATGTACAGATTTAATATTTGAATGCTTTTTTTCTCGTTTTCAGTCTCTCTAACTCACCGCGGTGCGTGTCTCCTGTTCAGTGCAGCAGTTGGCCAGGATGCTGAGGGTCAAGTCCAGAGTCTTCCTGGAGCAACCCGGATGACCGAGCAGTTCCAGCAAGGGCCGAAGACCCCCCGAAGTCCGGAAGCGGGTGATCCCGGCCTTGTCACCTTTGATGTGCTGCGTTCGGATGGCGACCAGCGCACGCCACTGGGCGAACCTGGACCTTTTGTCCAATTCTCCTTCCAAATCAGGTGGCTTGCTCAGGTGGGCTAGGCACCAAGTCAAGGAAGACTCCGGAGTAGATGGAGTTCCTTCCCTGTTGGAAGGGGCTCGACATTGCTTCTGGACGCTTTGTATAGGTAAAGCAGTCATTTTAAAAGAAAATAAATAGTAATAATTAATCAGGCAGCCAGCCTACTGGCTTTCTAATCCTTAACTTTTTTTTGCAGCTTCATTCATAAACACGATTTTTTTTAACTGCACAACACAACTTTGTTAGCTTTAACAGCATTTCGTTTATCTTTTACGCTCCAAACGTGCCATGATCGAGCTCGATCATAGTAATTAGAAAGAAAAAAAGGCCCACATGGCTAGAAAACTACAGCCTGCAACACGGAAAAAACGCCACTAATTTACCACCTGATGCCGCGGTTGCTCATGGGAAATGGAGTCCCGCCCGCTGTCCCTCAGCTCACCGCAAAACAGGCCAATGTCGTGGCGTAGGCCAGTCAATCGTTTTTCCGGCTCCCTGACGCATAATTGGCCAATGGCACATATTTTCACACACCGAGTGACGAGGTAAAGCTATGATCACTCTACGCTGCACCGCAACCGTTCCAAAATTCCGTGTGATACAAAAAACAATCGCCTGTGTTAGCCGCTAACGCCATCTTTAGCCAAACAAGAAAACAGGGGCGCTCGGGGAAGACAGTGGGAAGAGCAGAGGTGGGCTGGCCTTTCGAAATGCTGGGAGTTGTAGTCCAAATTTCACCTCAAATGCCTTTCTATATTTTGGTTGCTGATCTGGAAAACTACTGACTGTGAGGTCATGCCAACACAATGCATTCCGTCAATTTTAGGGTTTGTAGTTGTAATCAGTAAATATGCCTGTTTATACTGACGTGTGTGTGAAAAAGGGGAAATACATTTCCCAGGGTGCCCAGCGTTCTGCTGTAAACTCATGTTCGTCCAATGGGAGGAATGAGTATTTAAGAGTTGTTAATCTATACGTTTAACAATATGCTCCCTGGGCCCAGAATTATTTTGGAGCATTTTCAACATTTTGGGGAAAAAAGCATAATCAATGCCCCTTACAAAAATCATCTTTTTTAAAGAAAAAAATTATGGTAGGAAACGTTTTTTCTCAAAAAGATATATCAAGAACATACGTTTTTAACTATGAAATGTGACATTTTCATTTGTTTTGTACACATTTTAATATTAAATAAACAAAATTACATGGAAAAATAAGGCCTGTAAAACAACAATTTCCTTATTACATGTGCCTTCATTTTGAAAAATAAATGTTTCTTTCAAATTATGACTTCACCCAAATAAGCCTACATTTTTTTGTAGTTACAAAATGTACAATTATTTCTCTAATATTGATATAATCCTTGTTACCATAATTTTTTTGGGGTGTGTTTTAGATCCGGTTGAGATCCCGACCACCTCCCAGTCTGCGGATTCAGTGATTGAAGAAATACAAAAGAGTCCCTCAAATTCATATCAATCTTTATTTGTACTTAGAAATTCACGCAACAATTGTGATTTGTTTCCTTTTTAAGCATTCACAAGATGGACCAACAGGAGATGTACTAATAAACGTGGCGCCATCCCCAGCCGACGCCAAAGCACTACGGGGCGGGAAGGAGGGCACAGAGATACGTAAAGTGCTTTTATCGACAGTTCTTTAATAGAAAAAAGGATTCAGAGGACATGTTGGCGTTAGAAAGGACCAAGAGGAAGAGCATGACAAGAGCAGGATTTATCTTTCAAAAATAAAAAATTGTGTTCGAATGGAAGAGGAAGTGAAGAGGGGGGCGGGTCTCAACCCAGGATGAGACTGGACTTGCCACCGGGTGGGTTTCTCCGGCCACCCGCAGAGCCATTGGCGTTTCCCGACTGGGCGGCCGACTGCGGGGCGTCCTGCTCTTCTGGCTCCGCCTCCCCGTTGTCAGCGCACTCTGGCACTAAAACAAATGTTCAAAATAAAAGTTGCACTTTTGACCTGTGTGGCAGCCATCTTCAAATACTGAAATTAGCAAGATTCCCCATGAATGGCTTTTCAACAAAAAACAGAAAATGCAAGCAGAACCCAATTTTCGACCTCGTACACTGACAATAAAAACTTGACATTGTTTTATTGTCTTGTTTTATGGGTCACTTTTACACTGAAGTTCAATTGGAGTTCAAGTACAGAGCGAGAAAACAAAACAAAAATACCACTATAACCACATCAGAACAATGTAGTGGTACTACCAGATTTTTTTTTCTTTTTTGACGAGGTCTGCCTCTCATTTACGGAGCCTTGGAATTTCAAGTTTAACCATTTATAGAGCAAGTGACTATTTTTGGTCATTTCATCGTAATGTTAATCTCAAGCAACAGCATTTTTTGACATTACATTTTGGGTCAGGTAACATTTGCTATACTTTTGTGCCCTACATGCCCCAAAATATGAGGTCCACATCATTCAATTGTATTTTATACTTGTATTTGTTTCTAATATGAAAATAAACATTTCCCAAAAAAGACAATTGCTGCATTTTTTATTCAAGCTATTGAATAAAAAAGTACAAATAAGAAACTAGTGAGTTTTTTGCTTTTTTTTAAATTAAAACATTTTTTTTCAAATCTTGGTTTAGAAAATAAAATAAGAATATTCACTTTAATTGTCTGCCATTGACTACCATCGCCATTCAATACATTTAAACTGGGAGGACTGGCTGTGAATGCTAATGTTTCGGTGCTGTTGAGGTTGGCAGACATCTAATCTGTCTTGAATAGTAGAGTTAGCAGTTCTGTCAATGGCAGCCAATAACCTAAATGAGTGCACTATAAAGGATTTTGAAAAAAAAAAATGAAATCAAACGCACTACCACAAATGAGAAACCACACCAGCACACTACAAAAGAAACTGCTGTCATGCCATAATTTCAATTTCTTGATTCATACCCCCCCAAAAATGACTTTCAATCAATCCACTCACCATTGCTTGCTTGTTCTTGGCCATTATCTTCCTGCAATTAAAAAAAATAAAACATGAAGAAAGAAGACAAACATCGCAGGCTGAACCAAAGTGACCCATTAAACTGCAGACCGCAGACAACACCCTATCATCATGTGACATAATTAGCATGACAGGCCAAGTCGTGGCCTTTCAACTGAGGAAGAAGCATGAAACGAGAACACGGTCCTCCTTCCCTTTCCCTGAGCTGTCATATCTCATCGGTTGGCGACGCTGATTTCCAAAGAAATTGGCGAGTACGCTTCATACCTCTTGTCTTTGGTTCCACACCAAAGCGGCTCCAGAGTTGTGGATGGTGGTCAGCTCAGGCTGAGGGTTCTTGGGGAACAGGATAGGCTGCTGGCACCTTCTCAATGGCGCCGAAGGCTCCCCGCAGAGGGTCCCCACGGCGGCATCGTCAGCACCTAGAAAAAAACAAAAACTTCAGCAAATCACGCCAGGAGAAATTCAAATTTTTCAAATTCATTAGAACGGCAAAATCTGGCAAATAATCCAAGAGTTTTGAATCAATTAATTTTTAAAAGCAATCACAAAAGGAGAAAGGCCCTCAATTTGTTTTGTATGTGATAATATGCCATCGTTAGGGGTGTGGTCAATGTAAACAGTTGATTTTTAGTGTTGTTGTTGTCATTTTTAACGTTGCTGGTTGCAGTGAACCCTTAATCCAAATGTATTTTTTGGATGCATGGCAAAAGGATCAGGCAGGAAAGGGCTGAAACCAGTGACCCAGTGTGATTCAGCCTTGTGAGCAGATGTCCTCCAATATGGAGCCTAATCCAATTAGTCACCCCCAGGCCCCTAAAACAGAGATGAGGCAACTTACATTGAAATTAGTCATTGTTTCCTGTAACACGATCATATGGGCTCATCTTAGCTTCAACTTAAAAGTTTGATTTTGCTAGTAAAGTATGAGTCTCATTTTATACAATTTAAATAAAAAGACAAAAAAGGACAATATTCCCCATTTCTGGAGTCCTGAAATGACAGAAGGCTGATTATCTTTGTAAAGAGTTGAAATATGAGACTATGTTTTGATAAGTGCATGAAATTTAAGGTCCAACTTTTCCCATTTTTCCCCTCATCTTAAATGTTGGCTCCTAGAAATATCAAATCAAACAATGTGTATAAGAACCAACTCATAGACTCTTCGCAAAAATAATCGGTGATAGTTGACTATGAAAATAATCATATTTGCCAGCTCTAAATTGGAATTATGAGAAAATGCTAGTGCTAGGCAGACACTTCCTTGGTAACGAAGCGCTCCTTCCTGCACACATTGTTTGTCTAAGGTGAAGGCCAAGTTCCTGTAGTACTTCCTATTACCAAAAACAACTGGGGGAAGTTTATTTATTTGAAAAATGTTTATGTTGGCTTTGCGCGGGTAAATTCCTGCAATGTGAGCCTGTTTTTTTGTGTTGAACAGCTTGAACATGCGCACCTCTCAAGGATTAAAAGGTCAAGAACATAGCGTGCACGACCATGTGTTGCCAAAATATATGCGCAGTCTCCGGCATGGGTCTGCTTCGGCACCCTCTAGTTACAAAAAGAGCTTGGCGGTTGCCGGCGATGCACGTAGGATCTTGTTTTCCAATCACAGCCAGCGGTCTTGGGTGTTGACTGTTGCTAACTTTAGACTAGCAACTGCTCAGCTGAGGCAAATGTCTTTAGACCGCACATTCTCACCAATGTCAGTCAAATACTACGGTCTAAACTAGGGCTGCGTGATTAATCGACAAGAAAATGGTTATCAAAGTATTTAACGTGCTTTGAGATTTTGTTTACCTACCAAAATAATGTTGTTTACCAGTAAATCTTCGGAGTTATGTAGCCCTTAAAAAACACTCATATTTGTAAATAGTCATATGTGATAACAATGGTACAGTTTCATAATCCCGCTTTTCTCAGGGCTTACTTTTGGAGTCCAATGCATATTTAGAGCTTCAATTTTAAGTCCAGAGTAATAAAAAACTGCAAATACCATATTTTCCGGACAAGTCGCACGAGCTAAAGATTGCACAACGAAAGAGGAAAATATATACAAGATGCACTGGAGTATGAAATTATATACAACAATATATGTTAAAGTAATGAAAATTAGGGAACAACAGACAAATATTAACAGATTTCACATAACTAGGATAAAAACAACAACATAACAAGCTGTTGATGGTCAGAGTGAGTGGTGGCAGGCCCATCCAAACTAAGAAAAAATAAAAGTGCGACTTATAGTCCGGAAAATACGGTACTTACTTTTTGAGTCAAATGTATATTTAGAGCCTTAATGTTAAGTCTAGAGTAAAAATAAACATATGTAAATAACATCTGAATAGGAGCTGATCAGACATCTCATTGCAAAAGCAATCAGTGATGAGTGAACTATCAAAATAATCGTTTGTGGCTGTGCTAATCTTAACTCAACATGGCAATTTGTACTGTAAATGAGAAAATCAGTTCGGTTCCGCTGCTAAAAGTCACAAATTCATGAGGCGTTCGCTGACTGATCTGACAATTAACGTTTAAACGATAAGATGGCGTTGAGTCCTTCGAGTTTCATGGAGACAAATTGGTTTAAAACTCGTCATCAGCATGACAGTGCGGTTGCACTTAAGGGATCTATCATTTGAACCCGAAAGACATCAATGTCATCATGGTGCATTATATTCTATTCATCGGCTAAATATTTGTGTTCCACAGTGCAGCGAATCCGTCCGTCTCATACAGACGGCGCCTCTAATGAAGGGGCGCTTGTTGTCGAGGGCCCGACGCCGAAGCACTTTACTCCATTAACGGGGGCGGCCACGCCTCTGATTCTTTAGCGTCTCTGACAAAGACGCTCTGTGCTGGCTTTCATCAGATACAACAGCCGCCCAGGACTGTTCGAGAACATCTGCTGAGTCATAATGCTTTCCTAGCAGCGATTGGTCACGCTTCAGTGGCATTGACGGCTCGAGATGTCCAATATATTAGGACTGGGAGAGCAAACGAGTTTGGGGGCAAACCTTGGAGTGAATGTTTCTGGGGTGAAAGTTTATTCACAAGTGATTTAGATGATATGACATTGGCTAATCAGACAATATTGTCGTCTGTGGTATTGACTTACGAACTACCGTATTTTCTCGCATATAAGCCGCCTCCGCGTATAAGCCATACCTTTAAAATAGCCTTAAAATCGTTGAATTTTACAATTTCCCTCGTATAAGACACCCCCGATTCACAATGTCTGTGTGTCTGTAGTGGTCTAGTTTATAATCCCTAGGTAAATTGCACAAGTGAGTTCATTCATAGACGTCAAAATAAATGTAGTTTAGAGTTTTATCTGTTTATCCTTTCTCTATTTTGAAATAAATGACCGTATCGGCCGCATTGCATTATGGCGTTTCGTCTTTGTCATCTTGCAGTCTCATGCATGTCAAGTCTAATTTAAATCTAACAGTAAATCAAGGCAATTAAGGAGCTCTCTCATAGACTATAAAAACAAAACAAAAAAACTGCCTCAAACAATGAAGCTAAAAGCTACAGCAACTAAATAGAGCCACCGTGCAGATGCCTTTCTACAAATAGAGTGAAAACATGTGATGCCCCGTTTCAGCAAATTCTTGTGAATGTGGTAAGGAACATTAAGTACACAAACATGGAAAAACTAGAAAAACGAGGTCGTCCCACTTAAATATCACGCTAAACATACAATGAGCCTCAATGGGACGAAGCTTCACCTGGATTCATTGACGCTACTACTATTTGGTTCCAAGGCCTACATTTGAACTGACCCATTTCTTTCCATCTAGGCCTAATCTAATCCCCCCAATAACAAAGCCTCGTGTCAAATTACTGCCGACTTGCTCGTCTTGGAATGTTCCGACTGCTTGGACGGAAAATTCTCAAGTGCTATTTTTCTTTCCCTAACTAGTTCAACATGGAGGAAAGGGTCTGAAAGCGAAAAGATGAAGGAACTGACTGGGTGGGTTGTTCCTCCGGTGAGCGTGAGGATCCTCGGGTTCTGCAAATATGCTGGAGGCCATCTTGTTCTTGCGCTGTGGGGTGGTGTTTTCGTCGGTGCCGAAGGAGAAGCTGGAGGCGCCGCCTGGCGGTCGTAGAACTCTGCGGAAAAGACAGTTATTACGATTAGAATGACATTTTAGTGCTCATCCAATCTGCTTTGATGGGGTGCGATTTAGCAAAAGAATAATCAAATGTACACGGTATTCTTTCATTGGTCCATTACCGCAGTGGCTGCCATTGATAGTTATTTGTTGTCGTTAGTGGGTGATGAGTTAAAAATTTGTGAAAATCATTTTTTTAGTATTGGATTTGAAGGACTGAGTCTTTTTTGCATCATGTTGTAACTAAGATCAATCGAAAACCGTTTTGAGAAATTGTTAACCTAAAAATCATCTAAATCATCTTCTGTCAGCCTCCTAACAGTAAATGTCCGATTTCTGTAGACCTCCATGAAAGGAGAATGAACCCCTAAAATATCTTTGTGCAAATCTAATCTTGCTCTGGAAAACAATCATGTGTTTCCATAATATTCATAGTCCAACTTTTCTAAGTGTAGTTTTTGGTTCAAATGCACATTGACAGTTTAAATGCTAAATCTAAAAGTAGTATTGTGCTTAAGACCATACTATTGGAGACCAAAAATTGCCTGATATCAGAACTCCCCACTTTTGGGGGTTGAATCCAAACCCCAAAAAGTAAAAACCATGACTTCTAAATAAGCCGATAGGTCAGTTCTTCGCAAAACTACTGGGTAATTAGTTGACTATGAAAACAATAACTTATGCAGATCTAATTCCTTACAAGTAGTTCACTCAACTGCATCAGTATTTTTTTTAATTGCTGATTTTGACCTATTACCGGTCTCAGACTTGTCCAGTCACAAACAGACGAGGGTGTTGAATCTAGTGTGAGTTAACTTTACTCAACCAAGATAAAAAAAACAACAAGGATATCATAAATGTCACTGGATGAATAGATGATCTAAGCAAAGTATCTTCAACAAAAGAAAGCCATTTTCCCATTGAACCAAAAGGACAAAAAGGCCGAGCGGACCGACCCCTCCCTCTTTTCCCTCTCCTCTCGAGTCGATGAAACCACCAGCTGACACCGAACAGCTGTCCAAGCCTCGAAAAGATAGCAAATGTGCCTCGTCCATCAAAGTGCATCCTGGCTTGGTCCCGCTTGGCCTGTATGAGAAAAGCTAAAGCAGAGTTCACCTTCCCGGCCAGGGGATGAGCTCATGCTTTCCACGCAGACACAGAAAGAGCAAGGGGGGAGGCTTTAAGCGGCCTGGCAGCAGACCCCACCCTAGAATTGCACGGCAAACGGCTTTAGCATGCAGAGGTCGACTGCTGAGATTTGAGACTCGTTTTTCGAGCGTCTAAAGTGAGCAGCAAATGACTCGGAAGGAACGACGGCAAAGATCTGACGGGGAGATTTGGGAGGCTTAGCTAAGTCAAAGCCCTCAACCCGCAGAACCCCCCCTTGCGTCGACACATGCCACATCAAAACGCTTAATGACTGACAGTGTGCTCAGCAGAAAAATGAAGTAAATCGGATTAATATTCTGATTTGTCGCCGCCTTCCAACCCGTCAACTGAGACAGCACATTTTTTTTGCATTGTTTTGAGGTTACAAGGCTAGACTCATGGCTTCCGGCTATGATAGGACTGCATACCTTTTAGATGAGATGCACACTAGCGTTTTTTTTTTTTTTTAACTCTGACTCCTATTGACGACGATATACCTCCAACCCATTGGAGAATACCAATCCATATGGATTGGACGTCTATAACCGTCAAAGGCAGCCAATGAGTTCAAACAGTTTTCCAGATCCAACTTGATTTCAAACCTCTCACCAAGTCTTAGATAGTAATCCTAATTCTTATAAAATTCGATAAATTTAAACTTCTGACAAAATGGTTATTCAGATCATTAACTTGAGTGTCGATTATGAAATTATTTTTGTTTCCAATTAGGCTAAACCGACTAATTATTCACTAAACACCAGACAGAATGACCCTACGCAGTGCTTCTTAAATCCAAACGGCGCATCAGATTAACTTAATTAGTAGGATTGTGTGACACTTTAGGTAAAGCCATTGGAATCTACAACCAGCAGCAGGCTAACGATGGCTAACAAGTTAGCAACTCGGTGAAAAAAAGAGGCGTTTTTGTCCATCCCTCTTCTTTTGTTCACAGCCGTCAAATTGAGTCAAACTTGTCGATTACCTAGAACTGCTTTTGGCACCGGGTTCCACTCCTTGGAAGGTGGTGGTCGTCGTCATCTTCGAGGGTCTTTCGTTGAAATCGAAGCGACGAATGGTAAGAAGAAAAGTGTCAAAATGCGGTGGTCTCCACCCGACGGTACCCGTGGAAAGCCTGCAGTCTTTCGTCCACGAAGAGCCGCTTCGATAACAGCGAATCACGACTCCGCCCAATACCGTTCTTTCTTTTTGTGATTGGACAGGATGTCAACTAAGTCGTCTGTGATTGGATGAACAACACGGAACTCACCTCAGTTGTTGGTGGCAGTTTCCCAGTGAGGAAGTGAAAAAAAAACTCAGACCCCCAGGGTAAAGAATGTGAGCACGTCTAATGGCTGTATTTATTTATTTAAATATGATTAGAAATGTACACAAAGTCAATTGGCCCGTAAAAAACTGGAATCATGTTAATCATTTTTTGGGAGTGGCCATCACAGTTGACAGCTATTCAAAAGTTGACTGTTTTCACCCTTCACTGCTAAGTGACTATATTATATAGGTCATTTAACATTTTTAAAACAATAGCAATTATTATATCGTTTTTTAAAACTAATATGTATTGTATTTCCTTATTTTTCATACTTATATATGAATTCATTAATGAAAACAATGTTGATAAAAACTAAATATATTCAAATAAACAAGTAATTTAGGCTTCATTATTATTGACATAAAATATAATATATTTAACAACATTTGATATAGGAAGTGAGTGATTTAGACACATCCATTTGTCCAATTGTGAGAAAACATGGAAAAAAAATCACAGTGGCATCACAAAATAAGTATTGGAAAAACAACAATAGCTTTATTTCAACAGGTATTTTAATAGACAATACTATTGTTTGCATGACAGAAATAATATCTTGCTCCCTTGCCATATCACATTTGGTCTTTTTAATGGATCAATCAAAACAATAGTCCACATATTCACCACCATCTACAGGTAAAAATCCAATTTAATTTCCCAAATGAAATTCAAGGTCCATTTCAACATTTTTGATAAAGCCCTGACATTTATTAACATGTTCTTTAAGGTGAGATTACGGTGTGACCGTATCAGGCGGATCAATTTTGTGGTTGTTTTTGGCCCCTCGTGACTACATTCTCAAAGTACTGTGAGCATCATAGACAGCTTGAAAATAAGACACCTCTATAACCAATTGACTGGCTAAACTCTGGACCCAACGTGATGATGTGGAAGTGGAAAATTCACAATATATATAATATTCTAGAAGCGGTCCAATTTTGACAACGTAAAATCTAAACAATCAACAGGGATCGGTTCATGTATGAAAAGTAAAGTAACAGGGGCGATAGTGAAAATACTGTACAGCAGTCATTTAAACCTCAATAGGATGCGAATCATATATATCAGACTGAGCTTGAGTCAGTGTTTGATTAAATCACTCCTCCTGTCTGTTGTTGAAACACGTCAATCGTGTCTTCATCTTCCATTTCCAACTGTAAAAAAAAGGAATAAAAGCATTATAGAAACTATCTTTATTGTCTTTATGATGTATTTTTTGGTGCAACGTATGCTATGAAAAAAAATGACACTGTATTTTGGGGTTGTTTTTCATTTATACTTATTAGCTGCCAAATCAAAGAACATTAACTGTTTATTCCCCCATCTTTTTTTAAAAAAATAAAAAAATATGTAAAAAAATATTTAAAAATAAATAAGGGGATATTTACATTTTACCTTTTTTATGTTTAAGAACTAAAAAAAAAAAATATTTACTAAGAGGTTTAAAAAAAGGTGACCTTTCCTAATTTTAAGTCAACAATGTCTGCAGAAGATAAGTTTATGGGTTAACTCAAGTAATCACAACAAATAATTATCAATATGGTATTTTTCCAGCGTTCTTCAGCAAGTCATGCAAAAATGTTACCAAAAATAATAGTTGAAGTAATGTCTGGATCTTCTCCAAGTCCCATGCCCGACTAGTCAACAAAACTGCTTTTGTTTGAGTAAAAATATACAGGAGTCAGCTTCTTTAAAAATCATGAGTCTTGGAGAGACACTGGAGACATTTTCTCCAAGAATAAAAAGTGATTTTGAAATCTTGACCCTGTACGAGTTAGCCAATCGTCCTTGTGAGCAAAGAAATGCCTGAAATTCAGGAAAAGCCTTGACCAAACTTTACACAAAACTTATCAGATCAACACAAAATGCTGCTTTTTGAATATCCATTTTTTTAAAATCTAGAACTTACTTGCGATGGGGTGTCGTTCTCATTTATTGGTTGTCCGTCAAATCTAAACCGGATTTGCCTGATGGCCAGTCCCTGGAAAACCCACAAAGACACCGTTAGACATCGTACTCCCTAAAAAATGTCTCATTACTCAGGGTGAAATGCACTTGCTCCAGCATCTGTTAATGAAACTGGTTAATTTCAATAACTAATGTTCTCGAGCCCAAATTGCATTTATATTTACAGCCTCATTTATATTTACTACCCCCACAGTGACCCTTGACGACCAGTTTGGACACGTCTAAACCAAGATAAAGACTTCATGTGAGCATACAAACATCAGCAGGGGTTGTCTGGATTGGACTATCAGTATTTGGCAGAGTAACTTTAAATACTAATGTGATTATAGACTTAACTCACTTGAAAAGTAATTTAGTAGAACTGTAATTTTCAAGTTATTTCACCCAATCAATGCTATCAACATTTTTTAAATAATTAATTAAACCGATTCATTGGAAATGATTTTTTTGTAAATCAAGATTTTCATGGGGAAAATTTCCCCCCCATTTCTACGCCTATGCTCATTTCACAACAGAAAGATGCCCGATTATCTCTGATCTTAAACTGCTTAAAAGATAAATTGCTCAGACATTGAGTCCACTAAGTCCTCAATTTGAGGTACCCAATTAAACGAGTTCCCTAAATGAAGTGTGGCAGTTCATTCAAAGATTTTTGAGCGTAAACAGTTGTTTTTCATTTAACCTTCAAGTCAGGAATTATTTGCACATGGAGAACCACACAGAAAATCTGATTTTTATTCCACTTCACTGTTGGAAAAAATGATTGAAAATAGACCAAAACTGTCACTAAATTCAAACTTAAGACATGTTTTGGTGCAATCACCCTATTCAAATAAAGTCAACCACCCTAAAGCAATACAAGTGGGATTATTCTGGAAAAAAAAGTTCACGTCAAAGGTCACAAGTCTTGTGTGATCGGAATGATTAGCCCCACACGTGCTTTTGTTTCCAGTGTTTAAAGGAAAATGTATATCTAAATATAATATCTAACATAATAATAATTATAATGATCTAATTATGATTACGAAAGCTGAAATGAAACATGCTGAGAGGTTTGGTGTCTAAATATGAGCAAGTTCATTATTTCTATTTGTTCAAGAAAGAAATGTGGTCTTGAATTATGCATCATGAAATTCAAGTTTTACTACATAAAGGTCTTAGCAAGTTAAATTTCAGACTTTTTAAGACTACTACTAAAAAACTGTCTCATAGACCATTTAATGAAATGGAACACCATTTCAATGTTAAGGTATTTAGGATTAACATACAAAATTAAATGGCTTTTTAATATTTAAGATGTTATAATCCAATGGGAACACTGCATATACAAGTCACAAGTTTATTTTTTTTTACATTTACATTACATTTACATTTGAGATCCAGCCAAACTATGTGGGACTTGTACCCCAAAATATATGGCTTATTCTAGCACTAGTCCAACCTTGGTATTGTGTTAAAGGAAGAAACTAAATCATTCCTGAATTTTTATCAATCTCAGGAAGAAGCCCCTAAATTGATTGTATCACGTTATGACCTCACCTGTCTATCGCAATAAGCCTTCATAAGTTTGCTGAGCATTGTGTGTCTTTTAATTTTGAACTGCACGACTGATCCATCCTGGCCTGCCACCTTCAGGTTGATGTGTTCACTAGTTTCGGTCTTCACTCCTTCCTAAAAGGCAAAAAAAGCATGGAAAAGTCATGTTGAGGTGGTGAACTTCCGATATTTTTTGTAATACTTTTTTCAAGAATGTTCAAATACGCAATTGTATGAGTTTTGCTTTTTACCCATTTATTTGTATGGTTATTGAAATTTTCTTCAGTGTATTACTTTGCCTTCTCCAAAACAATTTCAATAAATTTATAAAATATAAAAATACAAGTGAAATACTTAAAAAAAGATTTGGACAATTTTCTTAGAAACAATTCATCAACTGTCATAAATGTTAATTAGATAATTGATTAGTTATTTGTTAGATTAATCCTAACAGCCCTAATTAATTGACAGTGACATATCTCCAGTCCATGTTAGGTAGGAGGGAGGGGCTGGTATAAATTGGACGGCTAAAGACGTCAATGGCAGATAATAAAGTACAGAGACAACGAATTTTAACCTAATCACTCAAGTACGGAATTGTGAAAAATACACATACCAAACCACAGTTACAAAAAGTACTATACTAAAAAATAATAGTATAATAATATATATTATTATTATTAATTATTATTTTATTTATTAGGATTATTATTTTGTGAATTATTTTATTTATTATTATTATTAAAACTAATATAATAACAAAAATAGCATCGAAAATCTTAAATGAATCACCAATTGAACGCATTTGTATTTCGTTACTCGAGTACAAATATATTGTAAAACGAAAGAACATTTATGAATGGTTTAGCGGTTACGGCGCACTTTTTTATGATGGGTGTTAATCTCTTTGCCAAAAGTAAACATCATGAAAATTTCGATGAATGAAGGAAGCACGCATTGGTGTTGACACCGGCTGCTCGGCCGCTTGCGGCCGTGTGCTCAAGCACAAAATGCCGGCCGCGCGCCGCTCAATGCGCGTGCACAAGCCTTCCGGTCTCCCCGAGTCGGCCCGACCACTTCAGTTCCATCTTGTAAACTTTAGATTAAACAAAGCACGTGGGCGTTCCCATTAGACGCGACCCCCCACCCACCGCTCGCGTTTTATGGCAAAATAAAGACGAATTTGAGGGCTTCGCGGTGTACTAGCTAGCACTCACCTTCGGTTTCTCATCAGCCATGGTCACTCTTTTGGCGCTTTCTCTTTGCTGCCACACAAAGAACACGGGAGCGCGCACGTGCTCGTTCCCGCTAAAAGTTTCCGAACCCTGCGTGCGCGGCCCCGAGCCGGTGCGCGCACGTCAACGCGAGGCGTGATTGGCTGCCGGCGGTCACGAGGGGAGGTCCACGGTGGGAGAGTCGAGATGCGCGTTACAGAGAAGCCTGAGCTCCGCGTGAGCGCGCACCGGGATTTTTTTTCCCTTCTGTTGGCGCGTACATGGTTGGAAACGTAGTAAATCAACGCAGGAATGAACATAAATGTATTAGAGAGTTTATAACGAGTGTCATGGTTACTACGCTCTTTGTTTACAGCCCACGTTTTAACGGCGACGTATGATCGTCATTTTAGTGCTCAAAACCAATTGATTTGTGTGGGAAACCCAATGCCACATGGTTTGTGGTCAATTTGGGGAAAATTTCCGAGTTTTCCTTTGGTCATTTGTCGGTAATACAGCAAATTACACGGGAATTAAGGCGGGTGGAAAATCAGGCATGAGAGCGGGCAACTATGTAATACGACATCAGACCGCGCCAAGGGAGGCTTTCACAGGTCGACTGGCGCGCTATATCATCACATTTGTTATAATAAAATAGTATTTTATGTGTGCTCTTTTTACATCTTATTATATTGGTCATATTGTTCCGTAATGGAGGAGGTCGACGTTGACCCGACGATCACCGTAAGTGACTTCTGATGCTAACTTTTCCTCCTGCTTGCCTCTTTTACCAAAAGCCAAACGTGAATCTCCCGCCAAACCTTTTGAATTAAAAACGGCACGAAATCTAATTTCACGAGAACGTGAGATGTGTCATGTTTGTCTGCGTTTGGTCTATGTCATTCATTTTTTCTGTTTGTAGAACATTCCCACGTCCATCCATGGGAAGCATTTGGGTTTTGCTTGGGGTCCGGGAGATATCCTAGTATACGAGACCATTTACAAACAATCAGGTGTGTATATACTCGCAGTTTTGCAAAATATAAACATCCTTGTTTAGATGCCATGCCTTTCACAGACGTCCAATCCATGTCATCCCTCCCAGATTTAATGGATTGGACGTCTCTGGTTGTCAATGGCAGCCAATGAGTTATGCTGCTTTTAATGAATAGATCAATTACCGATGTTTAAGACAAATGATTAAACTATGCTTGTGTCCTTTGTTTGCAGGCACGTTGGGGTTGTGCAGCTCTTTTGTGCACTCGGTCAGAAAAGATGAGGATATTTATTCCCCCATTTTACGTAAACTCTTCAACGAGTTGCACCACATTTTTGTTGGTTTGCAGACAATCCCAGAGGAAATCCCCAACAAGAACAAAAAATCCCAGTAAGGCCAACTCATGACTTATCCTGTTGACATTAGTACAATGTTCTAAACAGGTTTTATTTCCCCCTCAGGTTTGTCAGCATTAGTAAAAATTATAGATCTGTAATACGAGCCTGTATAGAAGAGCTTCAACAAGTTGCAGGTTTGTGTTTTCATTTACAGATAGTAATTTTTAGCCCTTTAGTCAGGAAAAACTTTGTCTTAATTCATTTTTTTCTGTTGTCAAATCAGTTATTTCCAAAGACTCAGCACTGCGTACTCAGTATGGAAATCAGGTGTGTGCATTTCTCCATTACTGAAATACCTGAGAGGTCGATAAACTTAATAAAATGTTCCTTTTGTTTAAAAAAAGTGTTTAACAGATTTGTTTTAAATCAATTATTAAGAGTGAGAATGTTAAGATGCTAATTTAAGCAAAAGATAACAACATTCTCTCAAATTTGAAGCCCTTGATAAAACCAGATGTTATCTTTGTAATAAATCCTAATTCAAAATGATCAAGCTTCTGCTTTTGATTACAAAAATGATATAGTTGCATATAGGCATTATATTCATAGTCAAATATATATTTTTTTGCTTCCAACGCATATTCCCACCTCAAATGTGAACCAAAAATGGCTCCCAATATCTATACAGTCAATGAGTTAAAATGTCTTCAATGAGTGAGTATACGTTTTTCATTAAGCCTTCATTTTCCATTTGGTTCTACCAGGTGTCCATCCTGTTGGCCATTGAACTTATCTGGAATCTTTGTGAAGTGCTCTTCATTGATGCTGGTTGGTGATGCCGTGTACTAATTTGACCAAACCAACCAACCGTTGACATGTTCTCATTTGTGCTTGCTTTTAGGCGGCTCCCCGTTACTCCACCTGCTGGACTGGGTGAGGTTACATAAGGGCGACGTGGACGAGAAGGCGGCCCAAGTGCTTCAAAGCGAGAGTCCTGCTGAGCACCGCGACTACTGGGATGTGGTAGGTAGCCTGTGGCATTTGACGGTTAAATTCAAGTCCCGTAATGTGGGGGTTTTACCGCAACAGGTGGTGGGCTACGTGCTGCAGGGACACTTGGAAGAGGTCAGACAGTTGCTGATGAAGCAGGCCGCCCTCCAGCCCGCTGCCAGGAACATGTTCAAGCTGATGGACAATCTGCTTAGCAAGATGCCTTATTATAATGTAAGCTCTTGTCTGGGGGTCTTCCATTTTGAAAAGTGAAGACAAATTGTTCAGGAACCACGGGCAAGAAGTTGCAACGTGTAAGGAACACACAAAAAACGAGCTGCATCAGACTGAAAAGCGCGGGGATCCACGTTTTAATACGAGATGATAGAAGGATGCTCTTGATGCAAAAGTTAGCATCACCATGAAAAACAATGGAAGCATAATGCTAGTTAGCCTGTAAACATCCCTAAACTAGCCACTTCATTCTTTAAGCTCCATCGGTTGAGAGGGAAAGAGAGAAATAAGGTGTTTGAAAAAGCTGCTATAAACTCTGCTTATAGACAGGTGGAACCCAGACGCCGACAGAATTTGACGTGAAATGGAGAAACTGGCACGAGGAAGTGGACCGCTGCCTCCAGGACAACTCTTTCGCTAGCAACCCACGCTTGGAACTTCTATGCAAGGTCAGACCACCCTCAGTATATATGAGTAGCATTTGTGTGGGGGGAGATCATACCTAGTAACCAAAGAATAAGAAGAGGGAAGGTCGGTAGGTCAGATAAGTGTGTGATCGGGTAAGTGGGAGGAGCACACTGTCAGGATCAGCATCATTATTTGTATTACGCTGACTTTGTATTTTTGGTTCCAATGCTCAGTTCCAGTTAAAATGCTCAGGCCAGACTGACATGACAGCAAATAAGATATGAGCTGATTAATGGTGACATTGCAAAAATAATTGCTGATTACCACACTATCAAAACAAGAGCGGCTTATAAGTACCTAATGTCAAATGGTAGAATCCAAGGTTATTCTTCCCTTCCAAAAGATGAATATCTGTTGTCATTTTAGATCTTAGTGGGAGATGAAGACACATTGCTGGAACACAAAGAACTTCTGGGCACTTGGTATCATTTCCTGGTCACAAGATTGCTCTACTGCCACCCCACCGTCAAATCCACAGAGTTGCATTTCTACGCCCAGGTACAGCAGCGACAACAGTACCTTTTAGTACTCTTTTTTTTTTTTTTTGCTACTTTGTAAGATCTACCATCCAATGTGCTTCCTCAGTCCTGCATGACCATGTTCCTGGACCCCAGGAGTGGGGCAGAAGCCCTGGACAACATCTTGCTTGCCGCCTTTGAGTTTGACATCCATCAGGTCATCAAGGACTGCAGGTAGTGTTAGGAATACCTCCCAAAATTGTCCCAAAAGAAAAAGAAGAAATCACTTTACGAAACCTGCTAAATCTGCTGCTTGTGGCTTCCTCAGCATTGCTCTCAACAACTGGTGGTTTGTGGCCCATTTGACGGATCTTCTCGATCACTGCCAGCTACTCCAGTCTCACAATCTACAGTAAGAAGCGGACCGAATGGACTTCCAGTTACTTTTTCTGCCAAATATCAGATCTTTATGATTGTCTTTTTTTAGCTTTGGCTCCAACTTGAGAGAGTTTCTGCTGTTGGAATACGCGTCCGGTCTCTTCGCTCATCACAGGTTATTGGCACGATGCTCAGACAAATGTGGCATCTGTTTGTTGCTGTCAATGGCAGTTGGAAAGTATTTTTGTGCAGTTTGTGGCAGCTAGCTGTGGATTACTTTGACCACTGTCCAGAGTTTGGACGCGTCTACCTGGAATTGCAGATGGAGCGTATCCCCTTGGACACGGAACGCAAAGCCCTCAAGGTGCTCCGGATCTGTGAACAAAGGCAGATGGCAGAGCAAGGTAACATTTTTTTTATTTAATGGTATTTATATTGTCTGACCACTGTAAAAAGAAAAAAATGTGGGAAGAACTTGAAATTAGATGTAATAGAAAATAACACTGAATTCAACATTCTAGGTAGATTTAAGGAAAAGATGTAGCTAAACTAGTTAGTCACTTTTTAAGGCATTTGGAGTGAGGTCCACGTTAAGTTTACCCAATTTAGCTTACATTTAACTTCAGTTTCCACTTAGTTAGGAATAAAAAAAATCTGGTTACTTAAGAGAAATTCAGATTTTGAGTTAAAATGTATTTTTTGCAATGTTTATCAAGTTTTTTTTCCTGTTCTTCCACAGTGCGGAGTATTTGTAAGATCATGGCCATGCGTGCTCTGAGAAACAACAGACTGGGTTCCGCTCTCTCCTGGAGTATCAGAGCCAAAGACGCTTCATTTGCCACCGTAATTTCAGAAAGGTTTGTTAAAGCCAAGATGATTCCATTTTTTTTTCTTCCTATAATTGTCTACTTGCTACCTCTGGTTGTGTTTGTTGTTCAGGTTTTTACAGGATTACAGCATCAGAGGCTCCTTTACCGATCTGGATCTCTTAGACAATTTAGGTCCGGCCATGCTTCTCAGTGACAGGCTGACTTTCCTTGGTAGGAACCATAAACACACACAATAGAAATGCTGTGACAAATACATGAGAATTCATTTTACATCCTTGTAGTAAATGTGGGGTAAGAAAAAGCACTTCTGAATAAGAAAAAAAATTGATTTGGGGAATTAAACATTTTATCACCATTCAGGTGCAAACTGATTTTTAAAAAAAAAAATCAAATTTGAATGCAAAATGAATTAATTTAGTATTTTTACACTTTGCTATAAGTCCACCTAGTATACTGAACATTAGGTCTTAGGTCTCTATTTTTTTGTTTCAGGGAAGTACCGCGAGTTCCATAAATTGTATGGAGAGAAACGATTTACAGAGGCAGCGACGCTTCTTCTCTCCCTAATGACCGCTAAGATTGCTCCCAGGAGTTTCTGGATGACTTTGTTGACAGACGCTTTGCCGCTTCTCGAGCAAAAAGAGGTCAGTAAGCTCAAAAGGTCGAGGTAAGAGTAAGATTACCAAGCAGAAGTAACATAGGGAACACATTTTCAGGTCATCTTCACATCCGAGCAAACCTACGAACTCATCTACTGTTTGGAGGAACTTACCTCCTCCCTCGACAACAACATCAGTGCCAATTCTGGGTCCGATGCCCTCATGCAGGTATGAATCTCCTGCTTTACGTTCAAACATGTGCAACTCCTAAGAACATTTCGACAGTCGATTAACCCCAGCTTTTGCTAGTTACCCACTAAACGGCTCCTGTTCCTCAAGCCATTGTTTTTCTGTTCTGGCAGGAAGACCTGGAGGTGACTAAAGTTGAACCGCTGAGATTGGCCTTGGCCCGCAACCTCGCCGTAGCCATCAACAATGAAGGCACCGTACGAGTGTGACCATGCAACATAAACGACATCCCGCTTTTGTACTCTTCTATACATTCGAAACTAAAGTGCTGTTTGATCACGAAACTGCTGGTGCTTTCCATTCCATTCATACACGTTTATTTCATGCAGCAAACAAGCTGGAATGTACAAATGTAAAACTCTAACATGTCACATTCACAGCCATACAATAGATTTCTGTACACGCAACACACACTTTTGTACATTTTGTATGCAAATACGGCTTCATCGGAGGTGACCTGTTACATTATCTGACTTCTTAACTTTCAGTGTTGACGCTAAAACCAGTACAGTGAACCCCTGCTGTAAAATGGGCGTGTATTTTAGACTTACCGGCAAATGGCAGTAAAGTAGATCTAGTATTTCAAAACGAAACCAATCCACTCTAACATGGTTCCTTCATGCCAAACAAGCAGAGGTTCACTGTAAAATGCAAAAGGAGAAAGTTAAATAAATACTTGGAACCAAATGGTGAAATGCCGAGAAGAACTACTACACTGAAGTTGGCGCGCATTAAAAAGTAGAATCCTTCTAAAGGCAAAAATGGAGATCGCTAGACATAACACGTAGTTCCGACTCAATAAATAAAATGCTAAAATGTTGAGAATACAACACCTAACTGATTTGTTTCAGTTCCAATCTGAAAATGTACATTATTTTTAATGGCGTAAATCAGTCAGATCGCCGTAAACGTCGCTATAGATGTCCCCAGGCCTCAGGCGGGGGGAACTGGTCCACTTCCCCCACCTCGTTATGGAGAACATTCCCGAGGGTGAACGCCAGCTTGTAGCGCAGCCGCACTTTCTCCTGGAAATGACAGCAAACACTTCCTTCAAAATCAGCATTGAGTAACAATGGTGTGCGCTAGTCACGTGACTCGCCTTTGCCGGATTGGCCAGCAGCATGATCTGCGTGATGGAGGCCGGGGGCAGGATGGGGTTAAACGCGGCCAGTTCGGTTCCAGAGGGGGGCTGCAGCTTCACTTTCATTGACTGGAATGGGAGAAACAGGAAATGAATGCCATTAAAGAACTCCCGGTTATGGTTTCAGGCATGTTGTGAAATCGAATGAAAATAAGGTTGAAATAAGTCAATTAAAACATTGAAGTACATTGAAATAATGTTTAAGTAAAAACTGGAACATGTTGAAATAAATGTAAATAAATAATTGTTCCATATAAATTGAACATTGTGAAATTGGAAAGGTTGAAACGGCATGAAAACATAAAAAATAAATTGAATAAATCATAGAAATGGAAGGATGAAACGAGCCACATAACTAAATGTGAAGGGTGGATTTTGCCCTTTTAGTCCTTCACAAGGTCACATCACCTTTGGTACAGCAGCTTGCAATACCACCCCTTGAACAGGGAGTGGCGCCGTATTAAGCATGGAGACCACCATGACCAAGACGTCAGGTCTGCCGGGGGGAGATTCCGAAGCGAAGTTGAGTAGAACCCGAACGCCATCCTTGTCGTAAGCGGTGACCGGCAGCACTTTGCCTGCGATGGGACGGACGCTTTAGCCAATCACAAGCCGGTAGACATGAATATTAACACGAGGGTCTCGTCTTACTGGGTCTGATGGCCTCCAGGGGGACATGCACGTTGCTTAGGGACATCTGCGTGGTCTGGACACTCGAGTGGGCCGGGGAGAGGGAGTGGAACAGCGGACTGCCCGGGACCGAGACCAGGTTTTGAGCCTTGGCTTGGGTCGGGGCAGGAGACCCGGGCAAGATGGCGGTTACGCAAGGTGAGCTCGACACCGGAAAACTGCTTCCCATTGTCATCGGACTAAAGTTTCATGAGAATGAAATGAATTTCACTATGTGGTTTTTCTTTCACCAGCAAGTACATGCATAATTAATATAGTCACATTAGATTGCCGTTTACAAATAAATAGTACGTTCAAGCAGTTGTTTTCAGTAAGATACCTCTTATGGTTCGAGAAACCCATCATGGCTAAGTCTTGTAGACTCTGGAGTGAGGTCACGGGAGCTTCCGATGGGGGCAAAAGTGGACAAGCACCGCCTCCAAGCAAATTTGTACTCAATCCAGAGGCCTGAAAACATCAGCACATATTACTACTTTCCTTATTAAACTCATTGGATGCCATTCACTCTGAAATAAACAAGCAGCCCTAAAAATATATATATATATTTTTAAACTGAGCACACTTTAATTTGAACATATTACAATTCATAACACTAAATCGCAGATGACAATGTTCATCAAATAACTAATTGGCTGCCATTGACAGCAATAGATGCTCAATACGTTTAGATATTGCTGTCAATGGGTGATTTCAATATACATTTTGGTCTGCATAAAATACTCTGCAAATACAAAACATAAATCTGGGCTGAAAAAAACAAGTATACATAGAAGATGCTTTTTTTTTTTACATACTATTTCAACAACCAAATAAAATGAACAATTTTCAATTGTCAAAATGGATTGACTTCTATCACTGTCAATGGCAGCCATCGAGTTTAACACATTTTTGGGTGTCTTTTTAACTATAGCATCTAAGCTTACTTAAGAAATATGAAAACCTTGAACAAACTGAATTCCAGTGGATGTCAATCACTGTTGATAGCAATAAATGAGACTTATTTCAATTACTCATTATTTTGTATTTTATATCCATCTTAAAGTCCCTTGTTTAACACACTAGAGAAAATATTGTATTGCTAGGAAAGATCTAGTACCTGCAAAGAACTCCACTGATTGGATGCTTCTTTCAGCTTTGGTTTGGATTGGTCATTCAGCAATGCGGGCTCATCGTTTAGTCCTGCGGCAAGAAAAAAAATGCCACTTTCATATCTCACGTTGAAAATGTTGAATAAGTGAGTACCTAAAGAAAGCAGCTCGCTGTCCAGAAGTGAAAGCGCGTCAGACGATTTATCGGGGAGAGGCTGACTGGGAGGCGGGGGCAGGGCGGGGAAGCACGACCCCACCAAGATGTCGGACAGGTCGCCAGACAGCGGGACGGGGGCCGCTGGATGGGGAGGGCTCGGGGGGTCTGCGGCCGCCAGGTCGATCAGTGTGTCTGTCGCTTGGAGTAAATCTGATAGACAAAACAAGTGGCTCGTCTATGTACAGAAAGGCTACCACAAATCAAACTAATTTTGAATCTAATCACCGATGATACCATTCAAATCTTCGGCACCTATATATATATGTATTTTTTGGACTATAAGTCGCAGATTGTGTCAATAATACTCAAATGTGATGGATGTGTTTTTTCCCCTCTCTCTAACCTGTTATGTTTTTTTCTAGGCTATAGTTAACTAAAAATCTGTTGATATTAATGTGTGGCTATTTAGCCTGTAGTTCGCCATTTTACTATTGTTACTTTAATCTACTGTTAATTTTGGTTTCTGATCAAATCAAGATTGTCTGCCCCAAAATTTAATCCTTATACTCCAGTATATATGTATATTAATTATTGCGATTCCCCTAATTAAGCGACAAAAATGTACAAATGCAACACGGCACATATTTACTCACATAGGGCGCACTTAAAAGTCTAAAATTTTCTCCAAAGTGGACGGGGTGCCCAATCAGTATGCACTAAATTCAAGATTCTGGAGATGTTGGTGTATGACGCTGACAGCTTGACTGGATACATTGCTTGCTGACGCGCTATATTTATAAAGTGAAAAGGCAAATGTGCTTAAAACACGACAATATTAGCAGTCGACGATTACATTTTCTATGGCTACCAGTTACCGAGACGATCCGGATCAGAGCCGAAATGGGTAAAACGAGATTCATTTTACAAAAAAACGTACAAAAGTTGTTATACGGTATACACAATTTGAAATGATCAAAAATATATGGGTAAAAACCTATAAGTTGCCGGGTATGTTATTTTTTTATCTTCATTCTGTATCCTTTGGCTGGTGAAACCTATCCTCGGGTGCGACTTATAGTCCGAAAAATACGACAAACCATGATTTTGACTGTTCAGGGCTTAACACTTTAGCGGGTAGTGTGCATCGAGAACAAAAGCTGTACCCTGAGAAATACTGCACTAGGAATATGATGGAAATATTATCTATTATAATGTGAGTGAATGAGTTCTTTGTCTCACCGCTACGTCCACGAGACTCATGGCTGTCTCCGTTGACAGGCAAACCCTCCACTATGGACTTGTAGGAGTTGATGACCCTGGACAGCTCGTCGCTCGCCTGCAGGATGTCCCCTGAGCGGAATAACGCAATAAATCCATTGTTGACAATCAATTGTGAGCACGTGATGTGAAACAAATCGAGTTAAAATGGTGCAAAGCACACATTGTGTCAGTATCAACTCATTCTCGGGCAATTGGGCGAAGAAATAAATGTCCACAAACCTAAACTGGTGTCATTGTCCTCCGCTTCAGTGGCCATTTTGAAAGCAGCCCTCCTGAGTTTATCGCAACGATCGTACAGTTCCTTCATAATCTCCTTGTCGGAATCCGAGGACACTTCTTTGTCGTAGTGGCAGAGCATCTCGGACAAGAGCTTGACGTTGATGTTCACCTCCTCCAGTGTGTTGTTGCGCTTGGATACTTTTTGCACTCGCACTTCGTCCTGGGGGAGGAAAGAAGACGCTCCTGTTCCAAAAGTTGGGACCAAAGTATGAAAAATATAGAACTTATTGGACATCGGAATCACACAGCACCTTTTCTGACACGGGGATCGCACAACGCATTACATGCAAAGAATACTACAGTATAGTATCTCCAAATAATAAGATAATGCTTTCTATTATAGGCAATCTTTACACATTTTCTGCCTTATTTGAGCGCAACGTGCTGTAGAGTGATTCAAAGACAAACAAACAAAAACCTAACGTTTCATGGCACAATTGGTCATACAAAAAAATAGCCATGATCAATTTCAGTGAAAAGCCTCACCTCTTTCACCATATTTTTGATTAACCTGTTAGCCTCCTGGAGGTCTTCAGGGTTTTTGCTTCGGAGAAGCTCAGCGAGAAGCTGAGAAAACACAAAAAGCCATTTCGTGAGCACGTGATCAGTCCTCAATTCATATTTGTCGCATATAAGGACCGAAATTCCAAACCTTTCCCATGTCTTCATTGTCAAACACTGGGTGTTTGGCCCGCGTGGGGGGAGAGGGAATCAATGTCCGGTCCAGCGGGAGCTCTGGATCTCGTGTTACCAACCCTTGAAAAAAAATAGAAATAAAAAATTGTGATAAAGAGAAAGGGGAACGAAACTTTTGACACCAACCTTGTCTTCTCAGTGTCTGGTAGGCTTCATTTATTTTAGACTCATTGGGGAAGGCAACTGTCCAACTGTAAAGCATTTCGACTATCTTGGTCTTCACCTTTTCAGGAGCACTGTCGCCCATGTACTAGAACTCGACAAAATGGGTCAGTCAGTACGCTCAACGCTATGGAAAGAAAATGCATAATAATATAATTTTCCATGTAGAAAACAAATTTGGCACTCAGGTCTGAGTGTTTTTTTACCATTTCAAAGTTACTCCATCAAAAACAATGCAACATTTTTTCAGCAATTCTGGTTGTGACGTCACAGAAATGATGTAATCCGTCTCATTAAACTCACCTTTGGAGACACAACTTTAATCAGCTCATTTAAAAAACGGTATTTGCCAACTTCATTATGAAACCGCCTCCCACAGTTCTTCATACACGCCTCTAATACCTGGACACAAAATCAATGAATTGTAATCAATTACTATTTCTGTAGTAAACATTTTTAAATTTTGATCTTACAGTCAATGCCTGAAGAGCTTCCCATTCTTGTGGTGACTGGATTTTATGGACAAGCAGTGGTATTGCAATTTGGGGGCTTCAAGAGAAAATAACAAATTACCATATTTGAAAAAAAAAATCTAAAAGCAGAATAATACAGACAAAACTACGTAAATGCTGTACAAACCCTTCTAATTCCTTGTTGACTTGATCACAAAAACCAATGATGTACTCCCAGTCCTCTTGTCTGTTTGTTGAATGAGTGGCTTTGTCTAACAGAGGGTTAGAAATTGATTAGTTCAGATATGTGACAACATACCTTAATCGTTCATGTTGATTAACCATATTCAAAGTATTAAAAATTAAATAATACATTTAAAAGCCATGGCATTCCATGTTCGCCACTCGAATGACTGAAATGCACACACCAGTTTTGCAAGTCTACGACCCTAAATTGGCACTAAAGTGGCAAAAGTCAGCGCTGACAGCCATCGTAGGAAAATAATTTATCATCGCTTAAGACGCGCTTTGGAACTTTTATGATTGCAGGCGTCTATTAATTGATAAAATTCGAATAATCACTCACTGAGCCAGGATTCCAGCGACTCCTCTTCCTGGTACGCCATAGCAATCGAAACATCGTGGGATGTTACGAGCGCGTGAACGAGAATTGGGAATTAGTTTCATTCTCGGTAACGTACCGTACAAATTATGAATAGCGTGTAATAACACAATAATTATTTTTGATGAAGTTATTTATTTTGGGGGAACCGTATGCATTTATAAATATTATTTTCAAAGATGTTACATTTCCATACGGCAAATACACGGGCTACTAAACTCCGTCTTGGGGACCTGATGGAGTGACATTTTCAACATGGCGACTTCCATTTCAGGACTTTTAAAACCTTGGACACCCAGGTAACGTTCAATTTTGAATTTATAACGATATCGATCATTACGATGACATTAATTTTGATTTTAAAACCGTGTTTACATTTTTTTAAAGACAATAAACATGAAGTAATTACGAAAATCAGTCCTGTCAATCAAATTAGTCTTGTTTTCATAGTAATCATCAGGTGGAAACATCCTGATTCTGCTAACTATAATTGGAGAACAAACTAGAAACCTGCCATGAGTATTAGAACAGGTACTGATTTGGGTTTGCAGGGTGTTGCTGATGCGATGGAGCCGATATAATCCGTACTACCTGAAGCCAGAGGTAAGGAGGGAAGCATATGACAAACCAGAAACGGAACTCACCGATAAGGAGAAGGAAGAGCAGAACCTCAAGGCTCTCAGGCCCATCAAGGCGGCCGAAAACAGCGTCACCAGCTCCATTTTCTATGATCCTGTCATCAGGTACCTCATAGTGTTCTTTCATAACCAACATGCAATGCTTTAAACTTGTGAAGAGTAGAATGAAGTAAATTTAACTGTTTTAATGACAGAAATCAAAACTCATGTTGTTTTTGCTTTTCTAGTAAATTCATCAACATGATGATGAAGCATGGAGATAAGGTTTTGGCAAGAGAGATCATGACAGAGGTAGAAAACACTGTTTATATGATGTTTATATCAAGCCACTGCTAGCTTCGAAGAGATTGGACATCTATCACCCTCAAAAATGAAACAAAATCATTGGGGTGTTTCAAATATTTTCCTTTTACTGATTACTCCAACACAGTCCTAATACTGATGGAGATAAAGTCAATTGACATGCCTGACACACAATATGAATCACAAAAAAGGCTTATTTTCAATAATATGGTCGTGATAGTGCACCACGATGTCAGTTCAACCATTTTTATCTGATGCTTTCAAAGACAATGGTGCATATTAAAAGGAAACAAGTGGAGAAGTATCACAAATCTCCTCAAGAAAAGAAGGAGGAAATTGATTGCAACCCCTACTCCATCTTCCACCGGGCTTTAGAAAACTGCAAACCCGTCGTTGGTCTCGTCAGCATCCAGAAAGGTGGAAAGAGTTACCAGGTCAGTTTTGAAAATAATGCTCTCCAAATATCCAATTTGAAAAATCAACATCTTTCTGGTCACTTAGGTCCCTGTGCCGCTTAGTGACAACAGGCGGCGTTTCCTCGCCATGAAATGGATGATCACGGAGTGCAGGGAGAACAAGCACCGGCGCATGCACATGTATGAGAAACTGTCTCAGGAGCTGATGGCGGCCTCTGTTAAGGAAGGAAACGTCTTCAAGAAGAAGATTGAGTTGCACAAAATGGCTGAATCCAACAGAGCTTACGCACATTACCGATGGTGGTAGAAGTACGTGAGGCTCAACGTGCTTCTTTTGGACTGAAAAAGGTGACAGGGGAGGTCAAGGAGTTCCAACATTAAATGAATAGGTCATCAGCTGAATGGGATGTTAAATACATATTGACCATTATTTGGCTTTTATTCCTAACCGATTACTACTTTTACACACAAACGTAAAAAAAGACCAGTACATTTTTAATTTACGCAGTGCCATGTTGAATGCAATGTAGAGTGAATATTTCAAAATTATAACCAAGGCGATAGACGTCCAATCCATTTGAACTCCAAAGGCTTTCAGATGAATTGGACATCTATCGCAGCCAATTAAATAAATATAATCATGTCAAAATGCCTTTTGAATCCAAGATTTATTGGAACAAATAATATAAAAATAACACTATACATTCTCCTTCCTGCTCAAGAACCCACACATGCAAATCTTGAATAATAAAATCTCTGAAAACTCCAAGCTCTATTTGTGTCCTTGAAAATCTTGTATCTAATCTTTAACGTCCCAACTTATATTAAACAAAAAAAGGAATGCCTTTTGAATATATAAAACTACAATAAATAAAATAAATTCCTCTAGCAAGTTCTTCCCATCCAAGGATGAAAATTTGCTGGTGTATCCCCTTTCCTGGCATTCTCCTGTCGTCTCAATCTGTGATTTCGCTGTAGTAGTACCTGTGCGCGGTGCCGCTCAGCACCCAACCGCCCGCTCGGAACTCCAGGATCTCTAGCAGCAGCAAACGGGCCATGGAGCTAAGACCCTCTTGTAGCAGGAAGCCGTCACGCAGCAGATAGAAGAGCTCATCCATGCGCTGATTACTGGACTTCTCCAGCTGTTCCCCGATGCGGTGGAGCTGCAGCACCAGGCAGTCCACCTGGATTGAAGAAGACACCACGTAAAGTTGAAAATCTGACCCAAAAAGGCTCCACCTAAACGTCTTTCAGCTACCACTGCGAGACCACAATAGATGTCCAAACAGATTGGACATCTATCACCTTCATTTCCATGCATTGCTTACCTCCTCTTCATTCAGGAGTGCGTCAGGTTGCGCCAACCTCATCAGACAGTCGTA
The DNA here is from genome assembly GCF_051989625.1 of Stigmatopora argus. Lineage (NCBI taxonomy): Eukaryota > Metazoa > Chordata > Actinopteri > Syngnathiformes > Syngnathidae > Stigmatopora > Stigmatopora argus. The sequence goes on from NC_135400.1 coordinate 10,365,550, forward strand.
CACGGGCTGGACCAGAGCCACAATGGGCGTGTTGTTTACCTGTGTATTCAAACCAGGAAAGTCCACCGTTTGCTTTTTTGAGGGGGTGGTTCGTTTTAAAAATCACAATTTTTGCAAGCGATCCAGGATTTGACAAAAAACCTACGCATGTAGAAAAATCGTTCAATCATTGGGCAAAGCCATACCTGTCAACCTTGGCTCTGTGATTAATGATTGCAATTCCCCTTATTAAGTGATAATAAAGAGTACAAACAAAATGTGGCACATATTTACTCACATAGGGCGCACTTAAAAGTCTAAAATTTGCCCAAAACTGGACGGGATGCCCAATCAGTCGGTGCGCCTTTTGTATGCACTAAATTTAAGATTCTGTAGATGTCGCTGTATGTCGCTGACAGCTTGACTCTGAGTACATTGCTTGCTGACGCGCTATATATTTATATAGTAAAAGTGTGGAAGTGAAGGACACGCGTGCATAACATGCTCAAAGCATGACAAAATTAGCAATCGACAAGACGATCCAGATTAGAGCCGAAATGGGGAAGACGAGATCGGTTTTACAAAAATGTCATTTTTGTAGAAAAGTTGTTATACAGCGTACACACTTTGAAATGATTAAAAATGTATAAAATATGGGAAAACGTATTAGTTGACAGGTATGCAAAGCTGTCTGGGGCGGGAAATGCGGTAAAATACGGAATCGATCACGGAACTCCAACTTGCTGCATTTGGGTTCATTTTGATATCATTTATACAATTACAAGCATTTGTGGGACATGTGGTGCTAAGTTTAATGATGCAGACTTTGTGTAAATATCTGGATGACAACTCACGCGCCTTTTTGAACCCTAATTTATGTTATCCGACGTACAGCTAAACAAACCACATTTCCCATAACGCCCTTGGCTACGAAAGCCTGTTACGTTCAAATAGACTTTGGTTTGAAACATGGCGTGGCTCAAATTTTAGTGTCCGCAAGTCGAACGAACGTTGCGACGAGTGCGTATGTGTCCGTACTTTGAGGTAGTCATAGATGTTGCAGATGAAGGTGACGAAGCACACCCACTCCTGTAGGGAACGAGCTCGGGTCCCCTCACGTTCCTTGAATTCCTGCTGGAGTCTGTTCAGCAAGTGCCTCCGAAACACGCTGCCATTGTTCTGCTTGGCTTCCGCCTGGAAAATTTACAACCGAGTCTTATTTCCACATGTATGGCATCCCCTTAACTCTGCCAGCGCACCTGCACAATCGTGTAGCAGATGCGTCCTGCTTCTTTGCTGAACACTTGGTCCTTCAGTGACTGATCCACGATGATGTTGGACACCCTCTCCAGATTCACTGACCCCGGATCTGTACGACAAGAGGGTTAGGAGTCAAGTGCCATGTTTTACAAGTTAGACACAAGGAGCGAAAAAAAAGAGCCACACCACACGGAGATGATTAACAGTCCCTTATTAGAAGCAGCATAAAACATCCAATCTGCCCATTTTTGCAAATGGACCCATAGTTTATATACAAAATATAAGAAGCAAAGAGCCGCAGGCGGCTCGAGAGCCGCGTGTTCGCCACACCTTTTTAAGGAGTGCCATTCGTGTGTTCATCTCACCTTTCAGGGCAGTTTTGAGCACCATTTGTGTTTCCAGGTCAAACGACTGGATCCTGTAGTCCTCGGGAGAATTTTCCATAGCAGTAAAAAATGTGGATTTTGGATGTGTTTTTCAAGTCAACTCCACTGGTCCCCTAACCTAAACTATTTAGCGGAAAGAGACAACAATAGCTCCAAAATCCTGTGGTGTCATCAAGTTGGCGCCAGACTAATGAGAGCAAGGATTAACGTGAGCAAAATGGTCACATTCACATTGCAGTGCTTTCAATGAAAAAGTCAACAAGAACACAAAGCACACATTTTATCACTTAATAAATGTGTTACTTGTAGTCGCTAATTGGGGGGATACAAATCAAAGTATTTATTTTCAAATGTATTAATCGAACATGACAGAAGCTAGCTAGCTTGTTTTGTCGCGCTCAACAAGTCGGAGTGAAGTTTAACGGGTAAAAAAAAATATTGGAAAGTAACGTTATTTGAACGTCTGGTGTTATATTCCGCTACTTACATTTGAAAAATACAAAGCGAATCGCGGAGTAAACAGATAATTCTTCGCGTCTTTTCGCGAATGGGTAGGCGTATTACTTCGGTCGAAAGATGGGCGCATAGATGTTTTGTGTTGCTATAGATAGACTCGCATGATGCTCATTGGTATCAAGTTCACGAAAACAATAGCAATAAAAACATTTAAATTCAATAATGGGAATGCACGCATATTTTTCAAATGTTTTGGTAGTTTAACTCATTACGAAATGGCGGAGAAACCCCCGTCCCTAATGAACGATTGGACCGGTCCGTAGCACATGACTAGGAAACGAGACGTGACCTGAGAACAAACACGCGGTTTTAGATACCGAAAAGATGCATGCAAATTATATTTGTATATGTAATTGGAATGTTTTCTTGGTATCCCTGGCTTAAGGGTATTTAGAAACATTTTTTTGAAGAAAAAAAATAAAATAAAAATAAGACCCAGACCTTTAAAAAGTACCAAAATTGACTCTTCACAAAAGTACTTATTAATCATTAAAACCATCTTGAGCATTTTTTTTATTTAAAAAATGTAAGCAGGCATATTTTAAAATATTTGACCTCAGTGTCAAACAAATCAATCACGTACTTAGGCCATTAAGTGCTTTGTACACCAGCAGTATTTTGCCTACCTTTTCACTCAGGAAGCAGTGTATCAATTTTATTACCATTGTAATATGGTACTGTTTCCTTGTATTTGTAGGGACCTTCTACTATTGATTCATACTATTACAATAGTCCAAGCTACTAAAAATTGGACAAGCGGTGCTTCATCATCCTTTTATTTTGGTATTAATGAGCAGATGGAAAGGTACAAAGTTTAAAAGATGACCAGGTTGCATAGGGCTATACACAAAAAAATCCTTCATTTCAATCCCTTTTGTTGAAGTCATTGGATACCATTGATGGCGATAGACGTCCAGTCCACTGAACTGGGAGGACGACAGTGGCAGCCGATGAGTTAAGAGGACGGTTACTGTGAGGGTGGAAAAACAAAGTGTAAAATGTAAAAAGAGCAGCATCAATCAAAGGGGGGAAAGAGGAGGTGTGCGAACACAGTGAGGCTTCAATGGCGGGGCCTGCTGTTGACACTTGGTACAACAACCCCTCTTTCAGTTATTAAACATAGCGCCTTCGCTCATAAATATTATCATGTCAGTTAGTTGCTTTCTCTAGGGGGTGCCATCAGATGACGAAGAGCCGACTTTCGATTGGCCGGGCAGGTATGGGGCGTCGCCGCTCTGAAAGTCAGGGCTGTCAGCCTCGGAAGAAGAAGAGGAGCTGGACGGGACGTGGACGCCCAAAACCTCCTTCACTTTCTGGGGCAAATCCTAGAAAAAGAGAGGCCGCGAAATGAGAGAGTAGAATTAAAGAGCTCAACAAATGGTGTTTGTGGTTCTCACTTTGCACTGGAGAAGTTGTAGGTAGATGGCCTCCGCATCTCGCAGAGTGCTCTGAAGGTCCAACTTCATGGTCAGCTCGTTAATGTGCTGTGTGGGGTGAAGACGAGCGAGAGTGAAGATGAGGATGCTGGTTCGTTATCGCGCTATTTACACACCTTGAGGATCGTGTTGAAGTCGTGGTCGGAGCCAATCAGCTCGCCTCGCTGTGACTGCAGGATAGAGCAAGCGATGACAAGGTGGAAGTTTGGGCAGGGGAGACGAGTCCACAGAACCTGGAGAAAATTGCAGGCGAAAAAGAGCAGAATGTTGGAAAACGATTCCATTATTGACTTGGCAACATGTCATTTCATCTCATTATAGTCATGTATAATCACAATAAAAGCATTCAATTCAATTCAATTTCGTGGATTATTATGAACCCACAAACACAATATGCCTTAAACTGCGCTCACCTCCCACAAAATGAGGATGTCCTCAAAGGAGAACTCCCTCTTGAACCAGATAAGCAACCAACGGAAACAGAAGCAAAGCGACCCACTGTCCTGGGAGTCTTACGGAATAAAAAGAAAACAGAAACACTATCATCTTAGCACTCCAAATTCTAAACCAGTCAGACTTACCCAGAAAGTCAAACAGCTCTGGGTCCAACGCTTTTAACAGATAACTTAGCTGAAGGAGCTGCTGCTTCATGGCCTCCTGGGACTCCTCAAAGTTGTGATGCTGAGAAACAGATAACATGGCCGGCAAATAGGACGCGGCAACTGGAGAGGACGCTGACGAGAAGAGCCATGCTCACCACCATCTCCATGAAGCCCGTCAGGCACCAGAAGGACTCCACTTCGTTCTGTGTGACGAAGAGCAGGGGAGAGAGCAGGTCACTCATTCCCTGCACATACCCTGCGCTCACAAAAACAAAAAAAGACAGTATTACTAAGAACATAAACACCTGAAAATGATTACAAAATTAAAATTAAAGCCCCACTATCACCCTATAATGGCAGTAGATACTCATTAATCAGCCCCAAAGCCGCCAATGGCAGACAATGACTTCAATGTAGGCCCATAGAAGATTGATTGTATATATTTTTTCTCACCGAGATCAAAGTTGTACATGCAGTGAGTCATGAGGACGTCATGAAGAAGCGTCAGGCCCGGGTTGTCATTTCCGGAGAAAAAGATGTTTTGGCGATCGGTCCTGTTTACATCTCGCTCTGCCGTCAAAAAGCAAAAAAAAAAAACATGTTGACCTACTGATTGAATCGATGGGGTTTGGCCAAATCTACCCACCAATCAGATTGCGGTAGCCCCGGAGAAGCGAGTTCCTCATTTCCTGCTCCTCGCTGACCGACTTCCATTGCACCTTCATGCGAAAGTACTCATCCCTGGATACAAAGAAAAAAAAATGTAACTCCAACTATGTCAGGTGACCTCTCCCAAGGCATAAAAACCCAACGTTTTGAGGCGCAAGATCTCCTCTCGTTGACTGTATGTGCTGTCCCACGGATAAAAACCCAGCAAGAACTTCCACACTTCCTTTCTGAGTTCTGGCACGATTCCCTGCAATAATACAAACAAACATCATGTTAGTTCTCTCCTTTTAAAACAGTAGACTATGTCCTTGTAGTGAGAACTGCAGCCCACCCCACGGAAAACCAGGTCTTTGACGTGCTGGGGATCTTCGACGCGGCCCTCGGGGTCCAGAAAGATCTCCCACTGGTCCAGAGGTTGCCCCCTGCTGACCGCCGGCTTGGGCCCCAGTTCCGCACCCTAGAGTCGAAATTGACGTCGATAAATTTCCAAGTCATTTTTACAGGGAGATTCAACATTGCAACTCTAACAGCAAGAGAAATGCAAGCTATTGATTAAAAAAAAAAAAATTAAAAGTGTTTCAGAACAAACGCCGAACCCCATTTAGTCACGTTTTGGCCCACGGATTTTCAGAGCTCATTTGATTGTCATTGACGACAACGAATGTCCAATTCAAATTCCTCCTTACGCAAGTGATTAGCTCAAAGCCAGGCTCCTCATCCAACTGCGGCGCCGAGCTAGGCTGCCGGGAGCCCCGAGGGTGCAGCGGCGACTCGGGCGCCCGCAGGGCGTCCCTGAAGAAGTTGGTGACCTTTGAGAAGCCGCCCAAGGTTGTCGCGTAGGGATCGTGGATGAATCTCTGCGGAAGATGCGGCGTTTCATTAATATGACTATTGCGTCGTGGCGTTTCACAACGGCACAGTCTTACCGACACCAGGTCGGAGCCCCCATCGTCAAAGAAATGGAGCTTATCGATGGACTGAGAAAGAGCGCCGGGGTCTTGTGGATATGACAGGAAAAGACGCCCATCCACTGGAGACCTGAAAAGAGGAAAATTGGAAAAAATGACTTTATTCTTTCGCACGACATTCAGAGTTTGAGCTTCCCCGCTTACTGGGCCAGGACGATGTAGCGGCTCAAGGCGTGCAGAAGCTCACGGCTGCCCCCTCGGTGGAAATGCAAGGGGGGCAAGGGGTGACCCCCACGGCTGGTCAACACCAGAAAGTTACGGCCCAAGGAGAAACGGGTTCTGCGGAGGGAGTACAGCTCCGACAATGGCAGTGAGAATGACCACTGACCTGCAGACAAAAAAAATACAATTTTTAAAAATGTAGCTCATTTGCTGCCATTTTTCCCGGAAATTATATGCAAACATTTGCTGAGCTAATTTCCAGGGTTTTTTTTGACAGAGAAAAGGAAGATTGAGGATTTTTTTCCCTACAACAGTCAACCCCAAAAACAATTTCCGTTCAGTAGTAAAAGTAATTAACAGAATGTGAGAGGTTTGAACAAAAAGTCAAACTTTTGTGGAATGGGGCCGCGATGTCATCAAATATTTTGTATGTAAATATATTTGTAACGTTTGAATTGGCACCTGACTCTTTAAGTGGGACGTGCTCTCGGTCTTTCTTCACCGTGCTGATGACCGCCCAGTCCGGCTCGTAGCCTGGGTCAAACTTGGTGTCTTCCTCGCCACCTTCGCCGTCCTGATTTGGAAAGAGAACCCTTAGTTAGCTCTTCAATGGTTTTATGTTGTCATTTTTATACTCATCTCACTTTCTTCGAGTAAAGTACAGCTGGAGCATTGCGCCCCGCGTCTTCCAGGGGACTCCACTCTAAAGCTGGCACACCAGCCTAAGGGGAAAAAATGGTAGACAATAACGTAGCAATGACTCATCCTGATAACAAGTTTGCTTTGCTCACCCGCTCCACAATGCGTATGAAACCCGGAATACTGGTGTCCTCCGTGGACTTCTTGGCATTTGTGTGCAGGTAGACGCCCTCCTTCTCAAATATCAACTGAGAAAACAAAAATATGACATAAAGTAAATGAACAACATGAACAGTGCCCTATTTTATGAATTATTATTAGTTGCGGCATGGCAACTGCATCACTTTAGATATTAAAATTCTCTTCTATAAGTGTGTTATTGTTTTATATAATTTAGACTTATTGCTTTTTTAAAGTTAATTAATTAATCAAAATAAATCTCTTACACTTTCTCACTGACAAAAGATAAGCAATTCTTTTTTCTTTGATCAGTTCGTTCGAATTTATAAATAAAATTACGCTTGTTTGGTAGAAAACTGTTTGTGAAGTTGGACTAAATAATTGACAATGTGGAAAACCTGGTGCGTAAATCGAGCTAATACACAATGATCAAATATTTTAAAAAGTAGAAATTGTGAAGAAAAAAAAGTGTGTATTCCCTATACTTATATATAGTCACAGTCGATGGAAACTTACTTTTCGCTTACAACTAGAGGTAAAGCACCAAGTGAGTGAAAGTTTAAAGTGTTTAGTCACGTGAGTACATCATATGATGCCTTTGGCAGGTCTGACAACTTACGTCACACCTCATACCTGACAAATTCGTCGTAAATTTTATAAAGATAGTTATTAATTGAAATCACTCGGTGTGTATTTTCTTGCTCTTGACTTAAACTGCACCTATATTCATTTCTTAATAGACACGAGCACGTGAAGCTAGGTAACACGTCGACGAACAGGAAACAACAGGCGCCCACGGTCAATCAACATTTGCACTTTTAAACGTTCGGAACCGCAAAAAATGATGAAAGTCGCACCGTTACCTTGTAATCGTCACCGTTTTGCTCCATACTAGAATCGCTCATCGCCATTTACTAAACGATTCTCTATCCTGCGCTGATTTTCCCAAAACAAATGTTACGTCACACTTCCTGTTTCCACAAAGCGCCCAACTCGTGGCGTCATCATCATGCGCCTTTCTGCGCTTCGTTTATTAAACCTTCGTGACCTAAAATGTTATCGATCTAAGCTAATCTTTCGTGTTTTATCAAACGCTGATATGACTCACAATTTAAGTGTTAATGCCTGCGAGTTTTGTTCTACATCTCCATTTATGATTTCAAATGAATATTCGCAAATCGCGGATGACTCGGTACTTTTAAATCACATGACACTGGAAAAGAAGGTTTATTAGTGCGCGGAGAGGGGCTCAACATGGCACACTCATGCAACATTTCATGTCCCTCATAGCGCTCGAGATATTTGAAACTTTTAAAGTAAGTGACGTCAGTGCAAAAAGTTGATTGGTCTGCGGGCATACAACACGGAAGCAACGGGAGAATCCTCCCGCCCCAAACCTGTCACGTGTACGCGAAAGCATCCATAGACATGGCAGTAAACAGGTGACATCATAGACGGAACAAGCTTTCTTTCACGTTAAAAGCTCAGCATCACTAGAGTGACATTTTGGAATTTTGGGGGGTACATTTACATTTTAGAAGTTAATAACATTTTAAAATTCATACAAAATCATGTCTATTTAGTAATTGAATTCAAGTCAGCGAGCTATCACATGCATATGTGATGTGTTTAGAGAGCAATTCCTTTTATGTTTAAAGAATAAAGCAGGAAGCTACTACTTGTCTTCGCTAACTTTTTGCTGGTGACGAGCCTAGCTAGGGGAGAGGAACGTAGGAAGAAGGCAGCGCACGTTTAACCAAGTAAAGTCAAGTTTAAGCCCGACGATTAGGTGGCAACTGGAAAGAAAGAAAGCAAACGGGTAGGCGAACATTTGACATGTATTTTTTCTCTTGCATGACACAGTTCTGTTGCACGAACGAGCCCGAAAAAGCGCTGAAGTGTGGCTTTCATCAAGAGGGTCTGCACACAAAAACAACAGCAAAGCTATTAAACAAGCAACGACAGCTGCAGCAGCCAACGGAAGCCTCGCTTTAAAGCATTTTAAGAGGGCCAACTAGCAACACAAATGAGGCCGTACATTCAAAACTGCTTTTTTTGTGGATGATTCAATACTATTTTCTGGCCAGTCGTTGTACTGACTATTGTGTTGTAACCTTTCTCAAGCGAAAACTATGAGTCAGATATTGTATCAGGTATTCTTATACCCCGCCCCCCAAAATGTAGGATTTATAGTATAATTAACATCCATATGAAATGAGTTGCCTTTGCGGGGGCGGTCATCTGTCATGCTTGTTACCTTGACAACTAGTTATGACATCAGCGCCCTCAAAGATTTGATTGCATGTTCACTTTTGGAAGCCCCGAGAATTATTTTGTAGTTTCTCGAAAGTTAACCCATGTTCTTAACTCATGGGTTGCCATTTACAACAATAGATATCAGATCAATTTTATTGGCCAGCCAATGGCGTTGAAACATGATCCTTCACTACCAGTCCTTCCCGTTCAAGTAATGTATTTCCACCAATTTTAACCTGTGCAAAATGCAAAATCGGGAGGCTTGTTGGTTAACAAGTATATGACCTTTTATTTTTATTTTTACAGATATCACCAGCAACTTGGTACCATCTATTCTCTCCCCTGGCTCCCTGTGTTTTATCAAAATACGTACCCAGTCAGTGTATCATATCATTAAGTCACCCAGTGCCTCATTCCAAAAACTCTCCATTGACACTATTGCAAAAAACTACTATACCAGCAACTAAGCAGTATTGCATTATAAGCTACATCACTCATTAGAAAATTGGAGGAAAAAAAACCACACCCACACGAGCTGACACTATCATGGCCTCCATCATCAAGTTGTCCGAACCGGAGATTGCTGACAACCACCGGGAGAGCTGGGTGGCGCTCCTGGCCGCCGCCGACACGTACTGCCAAAAATCAGGCTGTGAACTGGCCATCTTGACGGCGTGCAAAAAGTTCCGCTCGTCAGCGTCGCAGACGGACGCAGCCGCAAAGAAGAAGTGGGAGAGCGGCGGCGGCGGTTTTCCCAGGGACTGCGAGTTCTCCTACAGCGTTTGGGGCCAAGGCTTCCTAGCCGAGTCGGCGCGTCGCTACGTGGACGACATAGGCGTGCTGCATTCCACTACGTTGTTGACGGCGCACCGGCACATGCGCCACGCCGCCGTACGCCTGGCCGTGGGAGAAGAGGATCGCACGCAGGTGAGGAGGACGCTTTGACGGCGGATCGCCGATGATTGCTCTGAATTCATTTGCCGATGTGAATATTTTACAGAAATCGACGAGCCTGTCGGGCGGCGTGAGCCCTGATGCCCGTCTATACTCGCAGAATTACCCGTCCATTTACAGCAGCTCAGGAGGCGGTCCGGTTCAGGGCGACGACGGTGAACGCGACAAGGGCGCTGTCGAGCTCGCCCGGCAAGGTGGGAGGCGCTCGGGCATCGCTGACCTGGAGGAAGAGTGTGAGGAAGACGAGGAGGATGAAGAGGAGGACGAGGAGGATGAGAAGCGAGCGTTCGGCAATGAGAGCGCAGGTGATGATTGCAGGTGTTTTGTGATTGTTGGAAACGGTTTAACTAGCGGTGCGTATTGCCTCATATCTGGTGATACGGTTCACAGGTCTCGGTTCGATTCCTGATGCTACACTTTAAAACGATTATTGCGATTTTTGTTAATCACTTTGGACAAAAATGATCCAAATGGAAATAAAAGTACATTTACATCAATTTATTTCTGAAACCTCATTGAGCACTAAGGTAAACAAACATGTTTTTGTTTTGTGTGAGAACAACATATGGTCTTCAATTATAATATTTTCTCAGTTTTTAATGCAAATCAGCTTTAGTCAGCTTAATTTCAGAATTCTAAATATGAAAAAAACACCTTAAAGGCTGTATAGCATTCAATAACAAACATTTCTTTAAAATAATGGCATTAGCTAAACATTAGCTTCTCTAGCCACCTATTGTTTATTTCCACCAACATTTTCTCTGTTTTTAATGCAAATCAGCTTTAGTCATCTTAATTTCAGGATCCTAAATATGGAAAAAACATCTACTGTGACAACGAAATTTCCCAAATATGGGATGAATAAAGTTATCCAATCCAATCCAAAACAATGCATAGCACTCGGTACCAAACATTTTAAAAAAAATGGCAGGTCAAAACATTAGCTAATGTAGCCATCTATTGTTTATTTCCCCTAAAAACACACGGGTATAGATCAATTCAGAGTGATTTTGAATCGATAGGAGAATCGTGCAATGCTATATCGCAGAATCGATTTTGAAAAAACAACTTTCGTGTTTTCAGGTGTTTTCTCCATGGACGAGGAAGCGCTGATTCGCGACTGCGAGCCCTTCTTCGAGTCGGACGGCGAGGAAGAGAGCACCGACGGTGAGTCCATCCGTCCGCCTGACCGGCGAGGCCGGCGCGACCGCTCCTCTCACACGCCATTTCCCCCCGCAGGCTCCCTAAGCGAAGAGGCGCCGCCGCCTGCACGCGGAATGGCCGTGGGCCACCACGGCGCGTCCCGGCAGGCCCACTCCATGGCGCTGGCCCGCTCTCTGCCCGTCTCGGTGCCTGTGTGGGGGTGCAAGACGGGACGGGCGGCGCAGGGGGAGGGGAACAGCGGAGAACGGGTAATAACAACTCACCTTTGCACACTTTGGAACTCCTTTACTGTTGCTATGCAATTGAACCCAATTGGAATAATCATTGACAGCAAAAGTAACGCCAGTCTATCTCCTCCTCAGGTCGGCTGTGCCGACCTGGAGCACATCGCCGCCAGCATGAAGGCCCTGCTGGCCCCAGGGGCCACCGATGGGACGGAAATGTTCGGGGCCCTGCCTCGGCCCCGGGTCAACACGGGCGACTTCTCGCTCAAGCACTGAGCGTGAACCGTACGCCATGTGCGAGGAAAAAAAGAAAATTGCACCTCCACTCATCGCTCGCTAATTCAAGGAGGTAACGCGACACTAAAAAAACAAACAAAAAAACAACCAAATTGACCTTTGTAGGTTGAAATGTGAAAGCGCGTGTTGAAATTGTGGGCGCACCAGCAGCACCTCATCGTTCCTAACGTCCTAACGTACTTATTTGCCTCTTTGTACTTGACTCGTCGCCAACCGATGACTGACTCATCCAGTGATTGTACTTGAGATGTTTTTTGTTTAGTTTTTTGAAGTGAAACAATGACTGAAAAAGTGACGGATGTCCGAGTGACGTTTGCCAGATGTTCTTCTTTTGTGCTTCAAATAAAGGAGAAACACAGTTTGTGGTTCACTGGCTCGTCAAGTAACTCTGCACAGCTGTGTGATTGGGTGCTAATTACAGTGATTGCCTGCATGCTTGGTGGTTGGGACAAGCAGGTCTTAACTAAATCATATATTTGTTAACTTTTTTTGACCGTATGCATTTTTAGAAAGCCTAGCGGGAGGGCTCCAGATCTCACTCACTAAAATTACTATTTTGTTTCCCATAGACGGGTCATTTTTTTGTTTCTCTCAAAGCTGGTTACTTAGATTAATTAATTAATTGCAGATTTATTCTTGACAATTTGGTTAATCTTGGTTTAAAGGTTAGGCCCATCAGGGCAGGAGCAATTTTAGGGCGGGCTTCTATTTTTTTGGGGGGGGGGAGGGAATTAGACATTAGCTAGCTGAGTGGTTTTAGTTCATTTTTGATTTACTTGTTAGCAGCAATAGATTTCCACTGAAGTGTGGGGGCTAACAATTTGGTCAAGTTTGAGTTAGATTTTTTTAATAAGGGACAGCACATAAATGAACATATTCATATTCCTGTTAATTAACCTATATAGGTAAATATGTACACACACAAAAGGAATTTGATGACTTTTTTTCTTGAAAAACAGAGATGTCTAAAAAAAGTGCCCCTTTTGGACAAATAGAAAATATGATTACAAAAAATAGTTTTGTTTTTTTATTGAATTCACTTTATTTTCACACTTAAAGATGCAAAACAAACTCCAGTACATATGCAAACATGCCAAATGGCTTTTGCCTAGTCTACAAATGAAATTAAAAAAATGCACAAACAGCATAAT